>NC_045448.1:64449835-64644687 GCF_002776525.5 Piliocolobus tephrosceles | reverse complement strand
CTGGAGTGCAGTGGTGAGATCTCAGCTCACTGCAAGCTCTGCCTCCCAGGTTCAAGCAATTCTCCTGCCTTAGCCTCCCGAGTAGCTGGGACTACAGGCGTGTGCCACAAAACCTGGCTAATTTTTGTGTTTTTAGTAGAGCTGGGGTTTCACCATGTTGCCCAGGATGCTCTCGATCTCCTGACCTCATGATCCGCCCAACTCGGCCTCCCAAAGTGCTGAAATTACAGGCGTGAGCCACTGCACCCAGATTTTTTTTTTTTTGAGATGGAGTCTTGTTCTTGTCGCCCAGGCTGGAGTGCAGTGGCGCGATCTTGGCTCACTGCAACCTCCACTTCCCGAGTTCAAGCAATTCTCCTGCCTCTGCCTCCTGAGTAGCTGGGATTATAGGCGCCCAACACGACACTCAGCTTATTTTTGTACTTTTAGTAGAGACAAGGTTTCACCATGTTGACCAGGCTGGTCTCGAACTCCTGACCTCAAGTGATCCGACCCCACCCTCCTCGGCCTCCCAAAGTATTGGGATTATAGTCATGAGCCACCAGGCCTGGCCTATCACTTTGATTTTTAAAAGGTTTAAAAGTGTCTTCTTTCTCAAGTCAGTGCCACTATAGGATTTATCTGGGTAGGTAGAACAGAATGGGGCTAGGAAATAAATGACATTGTCAAGAGGTTAGTTAAAAGTAACCCATAATAGCCTGAGTAGGGATCTAAGTAAAGATAGAAGGGAGTCAACAAAGATTAGGAAAGAGCCTAAGTAGTCTAGTCATTTTTCTTTAGGTGTCCCTCATGCCCCAGTATGGCTTATGTACCTAACAGAAAACAACCTCCTGTTTCAGAAGTGTGCCCTGATGGTTTAAGTCAGTGTTTCTTCATAGGGGCACTACTGGCATTTTGGGCAGGCCAGTTTTTCATTCCACATAACTGTCCTGTGCATTCCAGGAACTTGGAGGCTCCTAGTCTCCCCCTCCCCCATCCCTCCTCCAGTAAATGCCAGTGGCACTGCCAGTCATAGCAACATTTCCAAATACTCTGAAGGAGGCAGTGCTGCTCCCAGTCAAGAACCTCTGATCTAAATTAATCATCATGATCTCAACTCCCTTGTCACTGTAATTGGCTCAAAAATGGATCACTTAGTTCAGAGCTAAGCAAATCAGCACATGGCATTTCCCTAGTCACCATGATTGGTTCAGGTCGTTGTAATTAATGAAAGGCCAGGATTTGTGTTTGATGGTTAAAGACTCACTCCTCAGTTCGTCTGGACTTAATGCAGAAGCATGCAGGCTCAGTGGCTACTGACCTCCGGCCTGTATAACCACGAGGGGAGCCAATCCCAGAATGAAGTTCACGTTGAGGGTAGTAGAGTGGAGAAAGAGAAGAAACAAGGCCCTCGGTGTGTCTGTCTGGCAGCTAACCCAAGGCCTTTGCCTCTGCTGAATTCTCAGTTACTTGAGTCAGTAAATCCCATTAATGTTTAAACCAGTCAGACTTGAGTTTCCTGTAGCCTGCAAATGAAAACATACTACTTAAAAGAGGGAAGCAGAGGGAGGTTGAGTCAAGGGAGTGAAATACAGGGAAGGATATAAATGACAGTAAGGGATACAACAGATGAATGAAGAGGCTTATGTCTTGGGTAGAAACTGAGGAATACAGGGACAATAGGTATGCTGAGCTTGGCTGGATGCAAGATTTTACAAAAATTAGTCTGGTCTCTTAGACTGGGGGTTGGAGTAATCAGAACAGTTCTAGCATTGTGTTGTGCTAACCCAGTGAGGTTTGTATTACTCCAGTGTATAGCAGAAGAAACTTGAGACCCACCCAAGTACCTAAAGCTAGTAGCTGGCAGAGGTAATCCCTAGCAAATTTGATTCCAGCACCTAAGATCTTTCCACTGCTTCCCCATTGCTATGTGATGCCAATGGGGTGGAAATAACCAAGGTGAGAACAAAAAACCCTTATTTATCCTTCCCACACCTCAGTCCAGGATGAAAGGCAAGACCAAATGGGTCAGTGGGATTGTTTTCCCCTGTGAAAGGGGCGGGCCACCAATAGGGTCGGTGGTGCAGTGTTTGGAGTACTAATCGCAAATGGGCCATGGGTTGGCTGGAGAGGCAAGACAGACAGCTTACCCAACACCTACACAAACGAAGAGAATAACCACAAGGTACAATGAGGAGAAGTGGCTCAGAGATTCTGGTGAGATGAAAACTATTTAAGGTTAATTGCCAAACACTGAATATCACATTCTGTGCATCTGCATTTTTCTCATTTCAGAAACTTACTTTTCCCATTTTAATTTATTTTTGAATAGTTAATGCACACATATGGAAAAAATGCAAAAGGTACAGAAAATGTTCCATGGGAAATAGGTTTTTCTTCCTTCTCTATCCCTTGGTTTTCTTCCCTGGAGGTAACCACTGTTGACTGACTTCATCTTCCCCCTCCCTGTCCTTCCTCCCCTTCTCTCCATTAGAGGCAGGGGTATGTCAAGCTGAGTTCTCTTTATTTGATAACAATACAGACCTTACTAATGCAGCAGGGTTTAAATGTACCCACTAAAAAACAGATTTACAAAAAGAAGTAACTTCATTGTCAATAATGATTTCTTGCTGGAAACCCCCCATTCCTGGCGTTCGTGGGAACACTTGGTCTTGCCAATTAAAGGTAACGCAGTCTCTTTAGGTTTAAAACAGTTTCCCTTGGAAAATCAGTCAATCTTTCAAGGTTTCTCCCTGATCCAACAGTTCTCCTCTCCCACTTCTGTTTCTTAAGATGTCATTCGGGTCTTGAAAAACTGGCAGAGCAAGTCTATCTGCCATCCTCCAGGCTCTCCTGGCCTCCTTTGTTGAGGAAATTATCTCCGGCTTTTGGGCCTAGAACCATTTCCACTGCTGACAACCACGGCCCCTGCTGCCATGGCTCCCAGTGGCAAGGACCATAAGCCTCACACCTTTTTGGCCCAAGGGCCAGGCCTCTTCCAGCCCATTCATCCCGTTTTAGCCTTTGTCGTTCTGCCACTGGATCTACTAAAGATCATGCACGACCCCAAAGAACAGAAATCACTATCTCAAGCCTGTTGTGCCTAATCATAGCATTTCCACTTCTCTGTAGTTACCCCGGTTCCAAACAGAAAGCAGGGTACATGCCTCCTCTGCTTTACTGCACCCTCCACTCATCTGGGGCAACCCTGTGCTCATACTCTCTGAATGTCCCAACTTCCTGCTTGCTGCTTTTTTTTGTTTTTTTCTGAGACAGAGTCTCGCTTGTTGCCCAGGCTGGAGTGCAGTGATGCGATCTCGGCTCACTGCAACCTCTGCCACCCAGATTCAAGCGATTCACCTGCCTCAGCCCCCAGAGTAGCTGTGATTACAGGCGCCCGCTACCACGCCCAGCTAATTTTTTGTATTTTTAGTACAGACGGGGTTTCACCATGTTAGCCAGGATGGTCTCGATCTCCTGACCTCATGATCCGCCCGCCTCGGCCTCCCCAAGTGCTGGGATTACAGGCATGAGCCACCCACTGCGCCCGGCCTCTGCCTGCTGCTTTTATCTTCACTTCCAGTTATGAGAAAGTGACTCTGACATCATATCCTGTGTTCTTCTCGGCTGTATCTATGATCTGTTCAGGGGCACTTTTCCAAGTTCTGCCTCACTAGTGTATACAAATACATTTTTTTCTTCCAACAAAGTCTGGTTTTTGCCACTCAAAAGCACTTGATTTCAAACTATTGTCTTCCTATGAATTAATCCTATTTTGAAATTCTAAGCTAAGAGATGACTTATCGGATCTTGGCTGGGTTTTTTTTCTCCCTGTGACTCAATGCATGCCATTGACTCAAGGGCAGGGGAAGCCACGGAGACAAAGACTTACTGGGCAGGCAAATACACTGATTTAACGTCTCACAAAGGTTATCTCCATTACATCAGCACAAGCTTCCCAGAGCCAGCTAAAAGGAAACCAGCGTCAGTGTGGCAAATGCTACTGAGTCTTCACATTGTAACAGGGGTGCACCCGCTGCATGGGGAAAATTTCACGGTCCTGAAAGTGAACATGATCAAAATTGAACTACTGATTCCATAACTCTCCAGCCAATTATTGAGGTGCAAACTTGAGTCATTCTGGATTCCTCGCTTTTCTTCACACCTCATGTTTAATCCATCTGCAATCAGGGCATCTAATGGGAAAGAGGAGCCTTTTTCTAATTTTCACAAAGGCACCGTATGAGCCGGTAGTGATCTGTTGCTGAAACCCTAGGCCAAGCTGCCAGTGTCTGTCACCTGGACTTCTGCCACAGGCTCCTCCCAGGTCTCCCCACTTCTGTGTTTGACCTCCTATAATCCATTCTCCACAAAGCAGCCAGATTAAATACAAATGAGATCACACCCCTTCCCAGCTTCCTTGCTTTAAATCCTCCTCCAGCTTGTCATCACTCTGATATGGCTCTGCTGCTTTCATCCTGGCTCTTGTTCAGCCTTATCTCTTTCCAAGCTTTCCCTCTAACTACTTCCCTCTAGCCACACTGCCCATCTTGTTGCCCTCAAGTACACAGTACACAAGGATTGTTTCTACCCCAGGTCCTTTTCACTTACTGTTTCTTTGCTAGCAGAGTTCTTCCCCAGATTCTCACACTGCTGCCCCCTTCCCAGCCTTCAGGTCTCAACTCAGATGTCACGGAGCAGCCACACCACACCCCAGGTACCATCTACCATAGTACTCTGCTTTATTTTCTTCATAGTCCTTAGTTCCTGAAATTGTATTATTTATTTGTTTGTTTACATGTTTATTGCATATCTCCCTTCTCTTAGAATGCAACTGCCTTAAACAGGGACTTGCTTTGTCTTTTTTCAGCACCGTGTTAATGCTTTTTTCAGCATTAAACAGTTGCCTGGCACATCGTAAACACTCAGTAAATATTTGTGGACTGAAACCAACTAATGTCAACCGGGGGGGAGGGAAGGAGGAAGATAGTATTTTTTAACTCCACAAGCACCAGTGGATACCATTTTATTTCTTTGCTAGGGAATATTAATTTCTAGGTCAGGAAATCATTCAGATTAATGTGGCTTTCTCGTGAGATACTTAGCTGCAAAACAGAACTAACATCTATATTTATGTCACAGAAAAGCAGTTTTTTCAAATAATCAAGTCGGTCAAAATATCAATTGTTAGCCTTATTTGCCAGGTACAAAATTTGACTGGTTTGCACGTGTGTTGGTGTGTGCCTAACCCGCGGCAGATCACCTGCTATTTTAGGGTCCCTGATTGCTAAAAGTTGTTTACTTGACTTCTTTCATTTGAAGTGTGGCTGAGGAGGCAGGCCTGATCAGAGGCAAGTGGTAAAAAGAGAGACAACGTGAAAGATCTTTTTGGGTGTGCTATAAAATAACCACCAATAATCTTTAGGTATTTCTTGGACTTTCGAGACTGAAAACTAAGCTCTCTTTGATAGGTGCTTTAAAATTTTGAATGACTGATAACATTGGAAAGTCCTGGCCGGGTGCGGTGGCTCAAGCCTGTAATCCCAGCACTTTGGGAGGCTGAGACGGGCGGATCACGAGGTCAGGAGATCGAGACCATCCTGGCTAACACGGTGAAACCTCGTCTCTACTAAAAAATACAAAAAGCTAGCTGGGCGAGGTGGCGGGCGCCTGTAGTCCCAGCTACTCGGGAGGCTGAGGCAGGAGAATGGCGTAAACCCGGGAGGCGGAGCTTGCAGTGAGCTGAGATCCGGCCACTGCACTCCAGCCTGGGCGACAGAGCGAGACTCCGTCTCAAAAAAAAAAAAAAAAAAGAAAGTCCTGAACAGCTGTACAAACACTGAAGCAAGGACTTCAACATTCTGCCCTGGGTACTGGGCGTGGTGGCTTACACCTGTAATCCCAGCACTTTTGGAAGGCAAGACAGGAAGATTGCTTAAGCCCAGGAGTTCAAGACCAACCTGAGCAACATACAAAAAATTAGCTAGGTGTGATGGCGCACATTTGTAGTCCCAGCTCTCTGGGAGGCTGAGGTGGGAGGATTGCTTGAGCCCAGGAAGTTGAGGCTGCAGTGAACTGAGATCATAGCATCATTGCATTCCAGCCTAGGTGACAGAGTGAGGCCCTGTCTCAAAAAAAAAAAAAAAAAAAAAAAACTGCTCTGAGTTACATGTTTTGTATAAAGGTGCAGAAAAATTAAGCCTTATCTTGATCAGAACAAACAAGATCAAACATCCTTCTCCATCCCTGGTTCATAGTGTCCACAATTTCCACCATTAGAGCTCTATATTTTTATCCTGGAGGCCTTTTTTAAAATGCGTCTATTCCTGGCAATATGTTAGACCAATTCATGAAGACACTGAAACCACTTAGATCCATGTTCCTCCCTATGAGCCCTGAAAGAGGAAGAAAGAGATGCATCAGGGGAGCTAGATGTACCAACTCCGACTTTGCTGAACCTAGAATGGATCCAGTACAGTACAGTATAGTACAGTAGTTGTGAGCCTTTGAATAATGATATTGTAAAGCAAATTATAAGTTTTGCGATGTAAGTTACTTAATCTAAGAAAATAGATTTTTTGGCTGGGTGCAGTGGCTCATGCCTGTAATCCCAGCACTTTGGTAGGCCGAGGCGGGTGGATTACGAGGTCAGGAGTTCAAGACCAGCCTGGTTAACATGTTGAAATCTTGTCTCTACTAAAAATACTATATATATATATATTAGTCGGGTGTGGTGGCACATGCCTATAGTCCCAGCTACTCGGGAGGCTGAGGTTGCAGTGAGCTGCGATCACACCACTGCACTCCAGCCTGGCTGACAGAACACCACTCTGTCTAAAAAAAAAAAGAAAATGGATTTTTTCAAGTTCAAATGTTGCTATGCAATATAAATTTTGATGGATTTTTTTCTAGTGAGGGTCCCAACAGGCAACAGATGACACACTTGAATTAGGATAATTTGAGGAGAGTTTATTATTATTATTATTTTTAATTTTTTTTCGAGACAGAGTCTTGCCCGGTCACCCAGGCTGGAGTGCAGTGGGGGAGATTTTATTTTTAAAGGGACTATTTACAGGAGAGCTGGTGGGGTGTAATGGAAACATAAGGCTAGTCTAGAAACCAGTGGTTAGAAGCCTCAGAATGCCTTATGCCCTTAGGCCCTAAGGGAGTGATGATCAGAACCTGGAAAGGGAGTAGCATTTGGAGGAGACCAGCTTGAGAGGAGCAGTGACCTTTACTCAAGGGACACATACAGCCAGAGTCAACCTCTCTAGGAAAAAGCCAAGGGAATAAAAACTTTGATCTTGTACTTCTTCCTTTTCTGCCCGAGCTCCCCATTAGCCAAAACCAACTGGAAGCCAAAGGGAAATGGAGCATATACACATGGGTCAGGCAGAGGGGGAGGTAGAAAAGGGTCGAGAGGAATCTGGAGGAGCATAATGACACCCCCATTCACTCCACAAGAAGCACTGAGGAAGAGCCATCCACATCTCTTCCTTTCCCACTGTATGCTTTCAAGTTTTCAGAGTAAAGCAGTCTTGGGCTGGAAGAGTGGAGAGGATGTGTCCTTAAAATCAGATTTGGAGTGTTGATTAATATCTTACCAGATTTGGAGTGTTTATATATATATACACACACACACACACACACACACATATATATATATATATTTTTTTTTTTTAGTTGGAGTCTTACTCTGTTGCCCAGGCTGGGGTGCAGTGCCGTGATCTTGGCTCACTGCAACCTCCACCTCCCAGGTTCAAGCGATTCTCCTGCCTTAGCCTCCTGAGTAGCTGGGATTACAGACATGTGCCTCCACGCCCGGCTAATTTTTGTATTTTTAGTAGAGATGGGGTTTCACCATGTTGGTCAGGTTGGTCTCGAACTCCTGACCTTGTGATCCACCCACCTTGGCCTCCCAAAGTGATGGGATTACAGGCATGAGCCACCACACCCGGCCTGATTAATATCTTACACTGGACATCCTAATCTCTGCATCAAGAGTGTGTTTGTAACTGAAAGTGATAATCTATAGTGATAGCGATCATTATAAGCCAGAAAATGTAAGGACTTGCCAGAATTTTCATACTAGAACATATCTATAGATAAATAGATATGTAGACGTCTAGATAGATAGATGGATAGACTTTATATATGTAAAGGGACAATAGGGACAAAAATAAAGTTACTTTTTTTTCTTTTTAAATTGAGACAGGGTTTTGCTCTGTCACCCAGGCTGGAGTACAGTGGCATGATCTCAGCTCACTTGGCTCACAGCCTTGACCTCTGGGCTCAAGTGATCCTCCCACCTCCACTTCCTGAGTAGATGGGACTATGGGCATACGCCACCACACCTGCTAAGTTTTGCATTTTTTTATAGAGACAAGGTTTCACCATGTTACCCAGGCTAGTCTCAAACTCCTAGGCTCAAGTGATCCACCCACTTTGGCCTCCCAAAGTGCTACAATTACAGGTGTGAACCACTGTGCCCAGCCTAAAGTTGCTTTTTTATTACATCAGAGAATTGTGCTTATCCAACATAATGTTTTCCAATTTCTCACTTTACAGACAATGAAACTGAATCCGAGAGAGCTTGATTCACATACCCCATCTCAGCAAGCCACTTCACACCAAAATCCAAACCAGAAGCATAAATTGAGGCATTTACAGAACATGCCACTGTGGGCTTACAAAAGAAGTTAGCACCGTTACAAATTTCAAACAAGGTCTAAGGCAAAATTTTAAACAAGGTCTACAAGCTATCTTTGCTGTATCGCTTGGCAGCAGACATTACCCTTAGGTAATGTGGTATCAGGTAGTTGGAGAAGTCTCAATGGCCAAGCTAGACTTCCTTGTTACAGTGACTTATACCTCTCCTCTGAGGTTTAGACCTTAGTTCTGTGATTCAGAAATTCAATTTCATTTTTTCACCCAAGAATAATCAGGTTCCGATGAATTGATGTACTTGTCAACCTCACAGAGTTACTGGTAAATAAAAATGTGCATTCAATTATGCTGAGAAATGTTACTGTCAAAGAAATAAGACTGGTATCAGCTAGTCAGCATATTCTCTGGCTGAATTGTTTGGAGGGAGGATATAGATAAATCAGACATTCATTTTCATTCTCAAGAAAATAACTCCAAGTGTAAATCCCACTGTCAGTGGGTCAAAGGCATAAACTTCACACATAAATGACAACATATAATAACAATTTACTTTACTAAGCATATGTCCCGGTTTTTTTGTTGTTGTTTTTTTTTTTGAGACGGAGTCTCGCTCTGTCGCCCAGACTGGAGTGCAGTGGCTCAATCTCGGCTCACTGCAAGCTCCGCCTCCTGGGTTAACGCCATTCTCCTGCCTCAGCCTCCCGAGTAGCTGGAACTACAGGCGCCCGCCACCTCGCCCGGCTAATTTTTTTTGTATTTTTAGTAGAGACAGGGTTTCACTGTGTTAGCTAGGATGGTCTTGCTCTCCTGACCTCGTGATCTGCCTGCCTCAGCCTCCCAGGTTCAAGCAATTCTCCTGCCTCAGCCTCCTTAGTAGCTGGGACTGCAGGCATGTGCCACCATGCCCAGCTAATTTTGTGTTTTTAGTAGAGACAGGGCTTCTCCATGTTGGTCAGGCTTGTTTCGAACTCCCGACCTCAGGTGATCTGCCTGCCTCAGCCTCCCAAAGTTCTGGGATTACAGGCGTGAGCCACAGTGCCCAGCCATGCCCTGCATTTTTACAAATTCCTTGGTGTTTTGATGTGCATCCTCCATAGTGTGGTAAAACCTTAGCATCATAAAACTTTGGTTAGACAGAAATTAATTAGAACACTTCATTTAAAATATTTTTTTTCTGATGCATCAACTTCTTTCCTCTCAGCTCCAAATCTACCCTGCACTGCTCTGCTCTGTGATGCTGGAGCTAGGCCCTGTAAACATTTCTCCTTTGCAGCTGGCAGAATGTTAAGCTTTGTCTGCAGGGCTGGGGGGCCACTGCAGGAGGAAAGTGCTTCTCTCTTCTTTGTTCCCATATGATTTTCCTTCTCTTGGGGTAACTTGACAGCCAGTGGGTGCAGGAATCCCAAAAGTGCCCAATTGCCCAGGGAGTCTCACAGGCAACCCAGAAGGTGGTTTCTTGCTTCCCGACACTGACTTGCAGAACCTGGGTGGACTTCTTTACCATCCAGGAGGTGATAGCTACATCGGAGTGAAGTGACTCCAGTGAAGTCAGCCTTGGAGAGAGGGCTCTTCCAAATTTGTTCCTTCCTTGGGTACTCAGCATTCGCCCTGGGGCAAGCATTCTCAGTGGGGGTGAAAATTGGTTCTTTGCCGGGGTGGGGAGTATGTGTGAAATAATCTTAGGTTATTCCTCCAAACGGCCACAGTACACACACAGATATACAGTATACCTATAGAATTAAGGTTTCATGGGGATGGGGGGACAGGTGGTGATAAGGGACAAAAAATATCTAAAAATGTCTCCTTAGAGGGGCAGATTTTTTTTATATAAGTTGAGAAACTGGTCTAGAAAGTAGCAGCAGCTCTTTATATCCACCATTCTTGCATTCTTAAGAGTTATGTTTACCCCTTAGTAGTTAATCCCATTTCTAGTTAATATACTTTAAATTTCCCCTATTGGACTTATTGTGTGGCTGTTTTCTGGCTAGACCTTGACTGATACAGTGCACTTGACTTTTATGAAAAAAAGGCAAATAATAATTGAAAATATGCTAAAATCAAAGGCTTGAGTTTTTAAAATTCTAGGACATTGTCTTTTTTTTTTTTTTTTTTTATGAGATGGAGTGGCGCTCTGCTGCCCAGGCTGGAGTGCAGTGGCGTGATCTTGGCTCACTGCAACCTCTGCCTCCTGGGTTCAAGCGATTCTCCTGCCTCAGCCTCCCGAGTAGCTGGGACTACAGGCACTTGCCACCACACCCAGCTATTTTTGTATTTTTATAGTAGAGACAGGGTTTCACCATGTTGGCCAGGATGGTGTCGATCTCTTGACCTCGTGATCTGCCCACCTCAGCCTCCCAAAGTGCTAGGATACGGGTGTGAGCCACCACACTTGGCCCTCTAGGACATTTTCTATAGCCTGTAGAGCTGAATCCCCAGCTACTTACATCCCCAGCTACTTACATCTTGCACAGTGGGAATATATGTTTGGAATGATGACATTGGGACCATGGCAGATGAAGGATGGCCAAAGATAAGTTGTTAGTCTGTACTAGCCTTTCACTAGTACAATGCATTCTATATAGATATGGAACACATTTTTCATTTATAACTACTTTATTAAGTGCTTATAAATGCCAAGCTGCATAATAACAATCATCATCATCATCATCATCATCATCATCATCATCATTATCATAACTAACATTTATTGGGCACTTACTATGTGCCAGCACTGATCTAAGCTCTATCACTCTGGTAACACGGCTGCAAATGAATAGGAAAAAGCTGAAAATATAAGCCAGGAAGCCAGTTAGGAGGTTGCTGTAAAAGTCCAGGCATGAGATGACAGTGGCTTGGACTAGGGTGATAGCACAGAGATAGCATGCTGTTGGCTTAGTAAGGCCCAGAGCAGAAAGAGCTCTCCACCCTCTTTAGCTACAAAACAGTCTGTAGCAGAGGCGTCATTCAATCCACTTACCAGAGAAACAAGGCTAGAGAAAGAAACATAGTTTATTTGTTAAGTTCCTACAACATGGCCAGTACTGTGTTACACAATGTTAGGGGTAGCCAACAATAATCATATATTTATGAGTACCTTATGACCTGTTATACAGCTATAAAATGATAAAGCGAATAGAAGAATATATAGAATATATCTGAGACTTTGGAATGGGAAAGAATTTTGTAAATCAGACCCAAAAAGCACAAGACATGAAATTTTGACTGCACTAAAATTATAGATTTCTGTTCAGTGAAGCCCATCATAAACAAACTTACACAGACAGAGAGAAAACATTTGGAAGATATTTCACACCAACAAGGAATTCAAACCCAGAATATACAATAGTCCTCCTTATCTGCAGGGGATACATTCCAAACCTCGCCAAGTATATGCCTGAAACTGGATAGCACCAAACCTTATATATACTATGTTTCTTTCTTTTACATACATACCTATGATAAAGTTTAATTTACAAATTAAGCACAGTAAGAGATTAACAATAACCAATAATACATTACAACAATTATAATAATATAATAGCATTACTACTCTTGCAGTTTGTGGTCATTATTAAATAAAATAAGAGTGACTTGAACACAGCATAGAGATACCACAAATTATTCTGAGAACCGGGAGGTCTACTAAGTGACTAAGGGGTGGGCAGCGGGTGGATACGTGCTGCACAAAGGAATGATATAGGTCTTGGGCAGGATGGAGCGAGATGACACAAGTTTTCATCACACTATCAAAATGGCATGCAGTTTAAAACTTATGAATTGTTTATTTCTGGAATTTTCCACTTAATATTTTTGGACTAAAGACGGTGGGTAACAAAACTCAGAAAGCAAAACCTCAGATAAGTGGGGACGACTGTATAAAGAACGCCTATAAATCAGATAAAGTACCCAAGAGAGACATTGACAAAAAGTATGAGTAGCCAACTCTCAGAAGTGGAAATCCAAATGCCTAAGAAGGATTGAAGAGAAGTTCAGTGTCACTAGTTAACAGAAGAATGGAAATTAAAACTATTTGAGATACCCAAATAGTGATACTTACATTACACCCAATAGATTTATAAAAATTAGAAAGTTGGGAAATCTTGGTAATCTTGGCAAAAGTGTGGGAAACAGAAACCCTCATGTGCTGCTGCCGGGAGTATACACAGATGTAGGTATCCTAGAGTGCACTGTGGCAGTATCTCATTGTATGTGTGTGTGTGTGTGTGTGCGCTCACGCGCGTGCATGCACGCACATGTATGCTCATTGACAACCTATGATCCAAGAATCCCTCTCCACACAGGTTCATGAAGAAATACACACAAAGATGTCTGTCACAGGATTGTTTGTGGACAAGAGAGTTCGGGGCAGTCTGGGAGTCCATCACTAGGGCCACAGGTATTTTAAGAGGATCAGATGATCATGACATGATCATGACACATAATATGGAACCTTATGCAGCAGTTAGAAGAAATGCACTAGCTGTGCATAAAGCAACATGAATAGAGCTGTAAAACAGTATTGCATCAAAAAGAAAGAAACAGAATGAGAGCCATTGAACATTACAGATTTAACACATATATTCATAGAGCAGCATTATAGAAAAAACAACCTGGAGATACACTCATGTCCAAACACTTATTAAATACATCAGAGTGACTGCCAATGCTGGCAATCAAGGAGGAAAACAATGAAGTAAAATAAAACAAGAAAAGGCCTCTCATGGATGATCACATACAGTGATCTGAGGAGGGCAATTAACACAGATCTTTGCACTTTAAGTCCAAAAGAAGAAAAAAGGAAAGATCTAAATCCCGTCTTCCTTTCTTGAAGCTTTTTCATCCCATAAATGAGATGCGACATCTGATTTTTGAGATAATCCATGTAAACATCTGTGCAACTAGCAACTCAAGGATCATCCATCTAGCTGGTTCTTCCCGGTCTCTGGGGACACTTGAACAAAGCACACATCCGTGAGAAGCCAGAGGGTAGAAATAAAACAGAGTGAAGGATACCCTTGTAAACTCAATTCCATAAACCAAAGCCTAAATACGGCCTTATTTATGAAACTAGAAGTGCAGTGTAAGACCAAGAATAAAGAGATTGCAGTGTCAGATCAGTGACCCTAGCATGGTTATTTCCATCAAACAAAACAGGGAGTTATCTAACAATGAAGCACAGAAAAGAGAAAACAAACAGGTAGCTCCGCGTCATCTGCAAAGACGATGTAGTTGGTAAAGGCAGATTATTTGGCATAATCAGGCAATATAAAATGTATATATGTACGTGTATATATACAATTTTTAAAGTGAGTTGATCTTAGGATTTTGTTCGCTTCAAATTGGTTTCAGCCAAACAGGAAACACAAAAGAGCCTGGTTTGATTCCAGAACTCCTCCTTTTTAAGGCTACCAGGTCTGTCCTTTTGCAAGGAATGAGAGTGAACAAGGCTGAATATTTCTCTGTGTTTCTGAGAAGGGCTTGTCTGACCCAAGTCCTTGCAGCTGCATGCACCACCTGTGGCATGAGTCTGTTGCCCTTTTTCAGTTTGTTCTTTCTTGTCTCCAACTGTCTGCCTAGACAGATGACTGCGGGGAATTCACATGTTTTTTGTTCTCCTTAGCTTCACTATTACAGCCACCCACTTAAATTACACGCCAAGGTAAGCAGGAATTGGTTTTAAATGGAGCCCTAAGAGATGGGGAAGTGAGGAAGGTGGGGGATGACTTCTTGCTTCCTTGGTGCTGTATTATCACTGATTCTTCCTCTGAGTTATCTTTTGTACTTAAAATTCCTTTATTTGGCCATTAAAGTGAATGAACCTATAAACTGTACTCTCTCTGGATACCTAGGTATTTGAAAATGATTTTGGCTACCATTTCATTTGGCTAGCATTTTATATTGGACTCACCTACAGCTTTAACTAAACGTCTAAGATACCCTTTAGCAGCACATCAGTTTAGGGAAAGCCAGCTTTAAAATGTATAGAAACTTAAGAGTACATAACTTTAAAAGTATATAAAGACATACTACTAAACTAAAACAATCACAAAATCTTAGAATTTTGTAGGAGAAAAGAACCTTAGCAAGCACTGACCAGTTCTCGGCCTCTTTTTTTTTTTCTCTGCCTCCATACTGTTTACATTTGCAAATTCTCAGTAACATGGCTTCTACTTAATGAGTCTCACCTGGGAAGAACAAACATGTACTGTAGCTTGGAAAGATCACCTCTCTCCCCATGCCAAGTTTATTAGTTTTCAGAGACCATTTGTTGCTAATTGATGATAAAAGTAATATTGTGATTCACAGACTTACCCTGTTTTTTATCTACCAGCCTGTGCCTCACTTTGAACTTTGTGACGTAAGACAGGACCATGGCTGGGCACGGTGGCTCACGCCTATAATCCCAGCACTTCGGGAGGCCAAGGCAGGCAGATCACCTGAGGTAGGGAGTTCAAGACCAGCCTGACCAACATAGAGAAACCCCATCCCTACTAAAAATACAAAATTAGCCAGGCATGGTGGCGGGCGCCTGTAATTCCAGCTACTCAGGAGGCTGAGGCAGGAGAATCGCTTGAACCCAGGAGGCGGAGGTTGCAGTGAGCCGAGATTGAGCCATTGCACGCCAGAGCAATGGGCGACAGAGCGAGACTCCATCTCAAAAAAAAAATAAAAATAAATTAAAAGGGCCATGAACACAAAACAACTGTGTCCCCATCTGCAGAGAAGCACTGAGTACCTGGACATTGTTTCATGTCCTTTTTAACCTTATAATTAAATTCCACACTCCCCCTGCTATTATTTAAAGTATTTAGCACTCAACCAAATGTATTTTTATTGGCTACTAGTACTAAAGTAGTTACTATCTTATCAAAAGCCTATTAACAAAAGCCAAGGCACAATTTTTCCCATGCAGTCTCTGGCTTTGATTTTTTTTTAATTTTTTTTATTTTTTAGACATAGTCGTGTAGAAAAGTTACAGAATACAGATGAACAGAAAAACACTTTTTCTTAATCTCACCACCTAGAGAAAACAGCATCTCCCATGTACACTTCTAGTCTTCATTTTCATCTTAAACAAGAATATTTTACTTCAAAAATGTCACCCAAACACACTTGTGCCTACAAAGGTGAGCTTCTGAGAAACCAATTTCCCTTGTGCAGCAGCAGACTCTGCTCTAGGGGAAAGGAAGTGGCTCACATCCTGACTAACAGGGGGTCATTGTTACTCTCTCAGAATTGGCATAATGCCTTCTTCTTCTTCAGCCAGAAAGACAATTATGTGACAGAAAATCTAAGAGGTGGGCCTGCCTTAGGGGAAAGTGGCTTAAAAGCAAATTTGACTCACATATAGAGAATCCTAGCCATTTTCCTTGCTTGCCTTCTCTCTATTACAACCCAGAAAGACATGGATTTGAGTCCCAGTTATTCCTTACAAGCCAGGTAACCTTGGATAAGTTACTAAACTCCCTCTCTGTTACAGTTTCCTCATTTGTTAAATAGGAACAATAATAGTACCGACCTGAGTTCTTGAAAAGACAAGCAAGTTACGCAGGGGCCAAGGGAGAGCTTTCCCCATGGCCCTCAGAAGGTTTGCTGAAAAACCAACTCAAAAAAGGTAGATTAATTGGAGAAAAGATATTCAAATTGATTTAATGGGAATACACAGGAGCCTTCAGAATAAAGACCCAAACACACAAGGGAAATTGTCATTTCTATGCTTAGGTTCAACAAAGTATGGCCAGCTGTGTAGGAATATGACTGGACAAAAAGGGTAAGATCTAATGCTAATGGCCTGAGTGGGGAAACCCAGCAAGGCCTGTCTGTCTAGATTCTTCTTGGCTTCTCTAAGCATACATTCCTTCCTTCTGGGTGTGGGACAGGACCCTCTCTGGAACCAGGGTCTTATGTCCTGCAGTCAAATAAGGGAGGTCAGATAATTTCTTCATGGCCAGTTTTTATACAGAAAGGTGGAGGGAAAGTTAAGAGTAAAATTGTAGGTTTTATGACTAGCTTTGGGGCAAGGGGTTCTGGTTTCTATGACCTACCTTGGGGAAGAGGGATTCTAGTTTCTGCGGCTGGCCTCAGTGGAGAATGGATTGAAAGACAGGAAGGCAGGAGAAGGTCAAAGAAAAACTTCTGTTTCTGAGGTTGCTTTCTGAGGCCTTTGTTTTAGGGTATTGTTTTCTGAGCCCCAACAGTTATTACAAAAGAGTTTTTAGTGTCTGGCCTGCAGTAGTAAAAAGGTTTCAACAAATGTCAGCAGCTTTTTTATTGTGATTGTGGATTAGTATGAGGATTATATGAGATACTCTATTTGAAACTCCTGCTACACTTAGGAATTAGTATTTCAATAATTAGCATTACAGGGAGGGTTTGTTCTTAACTACTCACCTTTTCACTTGGCCATACTCCCTGTTTTTTTCTTCTAGTCCACTGCTATCTGGTAGAAGTTTCTGTGATAAAAATGATCAATTATCTGTGCTGTTCACTATGGTAGCCACGAGTCACATGTAGCTATTGAGCTCTTGAAATGTGGCTAGCGCAAATTAGGAACTTAATTTTTAGTTTCAATTTTAATTAATTTCAATATTCCACTTAGTTCCTTGATTTCTGTCTGCTCCTATCCTTGTCTAAACACCCCTATTTCCTTTAGGCATAAAGTAGATTCATCTATAGGGACTTTGGTCAGTCTCTACTCATTTACACTAAGTTTTGAATAACGTTTTCTACATAGCACTTTGTTGATAAATGATACATACAATCCTACCATTAAGAAATCCAAAACAGACCTGGTGCAGTGACTCATACTTGTAATCCCAGCACTTTGGGAGGCTGAGGTGGGTGGATTATTTGAGGTCAGAAGTTTGAGACTAGCCTGGCCAACATGGTGAAACCCCATCTCTAATAAAAATACAAAAAACTCCCATGGACGTGGTGGTGAGCCCCTGTAGTCCCAGTTACTTGGGAGGCTGAGGCATGAGAATTGCTTGAACCTGGGAGGCGGAGGTTGCAATGAACCAAGATCATCCCACTGCACTCCAGCCTGGGTGACAGAGTGAGATCTTGTCTCAAAAAAAATAAAAAATAAATAAATAAAAACAAAAAAGAATTCAGAAACAAACTGGATATATTTCCAGCATCAAGCTTCTCCACCAAGTCTGCCTTTCCTTCTATTAAGCACTTAGCAAATTTGAATGCAAGTAACTTAATAACCTTAAGAAAACCATTTGGCAGATTAGTTTAAAAGGCTGCTTTACACAGCTGGAATGGAAAGGGGGTACTTCTGCTATCAAATGCCATCCTTCACAAAATACAGCAGGGTAATTCTTGATCTGCTCCAACCCGTGTCTTCCTATGGGCCCTTGCTCAGAGGTGCCATGCGGTGTCTGAACTTGACCAGACGCCCTGAGGGCAGCCACCAGTTTCCTCAGAGCGAGCAGCTGTAGGATTGAGCCCCAGAAGTGAGTTTACACTCCCTTTTCCAGGGTTTAGGGTCTCTGCTTCTCTTCCCTCTGTGCTAAAGCCATTTTCAACTTCAGGGTCAGATAATCACTTGAAACGTCTATCAAGGAAAAGCAATAAACCCTAAACAATTTTGCATTAGATCAGACCAGCTCTGTCTTCTCTTCCAGGGAAAGGCTGCCACCTGCTGTAAAACATCAGCATTGGGCTTTTCCAAGGTCACTGAACAACCACTTCCTCCCGTACAAAATTAACGAAAGCACAACCCCACTTGCGTTCACCTCTGCGTATCAGGAGTGTAAAGAGGAGGGCAAACCAGGAGGTACTGATGTAGAACAAGAGGCAAACTCATCCATATGAATGGTGCCCAGAAGGAACTGGCATAGCCATAACTCTGAATACAAGAGCAGCCTCTCTTCAGCAATTAGCAACAAGGTATCACAAATTAGCTAATTCATAGTAACCTTTAGGAAATCTCCCAAGACAGTCTCATTATTTCCTCCATCCTGTTAGTTCTGTGTATCTTTATGTATTCTCCATGCCCCTAGCAAGACTTAGGGAGGTGAAAGGATTTCAGAAGAATAAAAACTGATCATTTTCGGGACAGCATTCCTGAGCCTTGTTCCTGATCTCCTGCAAAAATCCCAGGTTGTGGCCGGGTGCAGTGGCTCACGCCTATAATCCCAGTACTTTGGGAAGCCAAGGCAGGCGGATCATCTGAGGTCAGGAATTCGAGACCACCTTGGCTAACATGGAGAAACCCATCTCTACTAAAAATACGAAAATTAGCCAGATGTGGTGGCACACACCTGTAGTCCCAGCTACTTGGGAGGCTGAGGCAGGAGAATCGCTTGAACCCGGGAGGTGGAGGTTGTAGTGAGGTGAGATCCTGCCATTGCACACTCCAGCCTGGGCAACAAGAGCGAAACTCTGTGTTAAAAAAAAAAAAAAAGAAAAAAATCCCAGGTTGCTCCTTGGGATTTTTGCAGGAGGCCAAAAATGGGGGCAGGCCTAGCACAGTGTCTATCCCATTGCATAAAAGCTTGAATTGTTTATTTGTTCTGTCTTCTTGGTGGGGCAAGTGTGCCCAAGCAAAGGAAGAACATTTCCCAAACTCAGAAAAACGAAAGCAAAGGCATTTGGGACATGCCACCCCAAAATATGCTACTTTGGTGTACTAATTATTTTAAGCTGAAGACACTTGAAAGACAGCAAATGCAGGGAGAGGCTTTCTCTGAACTCTCTCTTACCTGCCTAAAGACAGATCCTCCAAAAGGAACTCAGTTGTCATTAATTCCCCTCCCTGGTAGGTTAATCAACCAGGGAAGATTGACTATTACAACAGGACAGAAGACTAGAAGTGGACACCACTTCTATTACATCTGTAACAGAATGTAGTAGTTTGCTACAGACGATTCCATCTCCCTAAGGGCTCATTCTTTCCCCCAAATTATTTACTCTCCCCTAAGTCATCCATATCCCTCTTCTTCTTTCCCCTAGGAAGACGGCATGAGCTCCCAAATCTCACCACTTTTTTGGGTATTCATTTTTTTTTCTTGTGATGCCCCATCCATGCAATAAGTTTGTATACCTTTTCTCCTGTTAATCTGTGTATTGTCAGTTTGTTTCACAGACTCAAATTTTAAACCTAGGAGTGTAGAGGAAAAGTCTTTCGCTCCCCTCTAAAAGCAAGAATGAGGTGCTATGTAGGGCCCATCATTTTATGCCCCAGAGCCTCCTCTTCCCCGTCTCCATTCTCCACTCCCACCCTAAGACCATTCACCACCCATCAGCTACTGTAGTCTCCCGTCCCCCCGACAACTTTTTTTTTTTTTTGAGACAGAGACTCACTTTGTTGCCCAGGCTGGAGTGCAGTGGCACAATCTTAACTCACTGCAAGCTCTGCCTCCCAGATTCACACCATTCTCCTGACTCAGCCTCCCAAGTAGTGGGACTACAGGCGCCCGCCACCACACCCGGCTAATTTTTTTGTGTTTTTAGTAGAGATAGGGTTTCACCGTGTTAGCCAGGATGGTCTCGATCTCCTGACCTCGTGATCCACCTGCCTTGGCCTCCCAAAGTGCTGGGATTACAGGTGTGAGCCACTGTGCCTCCCCCCGCCCCCCAATTTTTAAGAGTACTAAACCTCTCTCCCTAAATTGTGCCTTTGTATCTGGGAATTTACCAAACTTCAAGAATTCCTTAGGGATTCCAATGTTGAGTAAGCTCAGATATAAACAACCTGACATTTATAACTAAATATCCCATATCCAAAAAGTTTACAATATAAGAAAAATAAGACCAAACACCAATAACTTCTAAGCAAAAATAGCTGAAACACAAATGCCTTGCTGCCTGATTTTTAGCCTTGTAGAATCTATGGCATTGTTAAGGTTGATGCAATTGTAAAATATCTGCAAAACGCTTGCCAGCCTCTTGATGAAACTGAGTTATTTTCTTCACTGTAAACCACAGGAGAGCCACAGATTGCCACTCCAACATCTCCTACCTGTATTCACAGACAGGAAGAGGTAGGCTATGAAAGCAGGAAAGGACAAGAATATTTTTGTTGGTGGAAGAGAAGGCTTTTTAAAAGTTGCCTCAATAGCCAAAGAAATGAAATGAAGTCTTGCATTATCTGATCCTTCTACACATTTGTGTGTGTGTGTATAGTGTTTCAAGTAACTTTTTTTTTTTTTTGAGATGGAATCTCCCTCTTGTCGCCCAGGCTGGAGTGCAATGGTGTGATCACGGCTCACTGCAACCTCTGCCTTCCAGTTTTAAGCTATTCTCCTGCCTCAGCCTCCGAGTAGCTAGAATTACAGCTGCCCACCACCACACACGGCTAATTTTTGTATTTTTAGTAGAGACAGGGTTTCACTGTGTTAGCCAGGCTGGTCTCAATCTTCTGACCTCGTGATCCACCCGCCTCAGCCTCCCAAAGTGTTGGGATTACAGGCGTGAGCACTGTGCCCAGCCTCAAATAACTTTTAAGGCAATATTTTATTTAAAATTCTACCTCTTTAACTTTTATTTCATTTTTTTGCTTCTACGGTTTTTTATTCGCTTTCATTTACAGTTTTATAATTTACACATTTTTAATGTCTTGAATTACTCCTTTGAGTTGTTATACAAAAATTTACCCAATTGTTGAAGATTTAGTTTCCTATGTTTTTCCTTTTAGCTCATACTGAAATAAATATCTTTCTGGAAGGTGCTTTTCTCCTTACTGCAAGTTGATCTACAATCCATTACAGTGAAGAGCATGTGGCAATGCTCAGCAAATATTATAATTTTGTATAATAATGAGAATATGGGGTAAAACAAACATTAAAACAATGAGAATATGGGGTAAAACAAACATTAAAACAATTCTGGTGTAAAAAAACAATGTCTTGATACAGATTACTAAATAGCTTTCTAAAAGAATACTACTTATTTGCTATGTCAACAGATAAGTTGTTTAACACGTCATTTCCATTGATATATCTTTTTAAATCTTATTCATTAAGAAGAGATTAAGGTATGACAAGAATACTGCTTAAATCAAAGGACATAGAGAGTTTGAATGAATATGGAGAGTGTGGGTCACATTTTCAATTTTTTTTTTTTTTTGAGACAGAGTTTCACTCTTGTCTCCCAGGCTAGAGTGCAGTGGCGCGATCTCGGCTCACTGCAACCTCTACCTCCCATATTCAAGCGATTGTCCTGCCTTAGTCTCCCAAGTAGATGGGATTACAGGCGACTGCCACCATGCCCGGCTAATTTTTGTATTTTTAGTAGAGACAGGTTTCACCATATTGGCCAGGCTGGTCTTGAACTCCTGACCTCAGGTGATCCACTTGCCTTGGCCTCCCAAAGTGCTGGGATTACAGGCGTGAGCCATCATGCCCAGCCTCAATTGTTTTTAAAATCTAAACTTGACTATAGTTTAATTTTTCATTTAAGTCTGCATTCTAACTTGCAGGGCAGAACATGTAATGGGATCAGTTAACCACTCCAATTTGAACATCTTAAAGTTTGGATCAGTTTTAGCCCAAAGGACCAAAGTGGGTTAGAATTTGTTATAAGGTGAATTTCCAGCTAGCAGGGAAGGACAAGAGGCCACAGAACTTGGCCATTCAAAGTGCGGTCCACAGACCAGCTGCACCAGCATCACCTGGGAGCTTGTTATTAGGTTGATGCAAAAGCTATTGTGGTTTTTGCCATCAAAAGTAATGGCAAAAACCTCAATTACTTTTGCACCAGTCTAACCGAAATGCACAATCTTGGGCTTCAGCCCAGAGCAACTGAATTTTAATCTGCATTTCAACAAGAGCTCCAGGTGCTTCTTATGCACATCAGGTTGGAGAAGCTGCCTTCTAGACAGTGAAAATTGCTACTGCCAGTTGTCTAAGGGCTTTAGTAGAAAAGATAGTTCACTGTGAATATTAAAACATGCTATCCAAAGATAGCAAAAAACCTTCAATAATTTTAATTTGGCTGGTTCTTTTGAAAACATTCTTTATAGTAGAGCCCAGCTTTAAAAAAAGTGAAATATCGGCTGGGCGTAAATATGGGGTAAAACAAACATTAAAACAATTCTGGTGTAAAAAAACAACGTCTTGATACAGATTACTAAAGAGCTCATGCCTGTAATCCCAGCACTTTGGGAAGCTGAGGCAGGAGAATCGCTGGAACCCAGGAGGTGGAGGTTGCAGTGAACTGAGATCGCACCATTGCACACCAGCTTGGGCAACAAGAGTGAAACTCTGTCTCAAAAAAAAAAAAAAAAAAAAAGTCAAATATATTCTGGAGAATATATTCTATATATATTCTATATATATAGAATATATTTGTTAAATAAAACAAGCTTCTTTTATTTAAACCATCCTAGCAAATAATGGACTATCTGATTTCTAGAACAAAGCTCCTCAGGACCTGGAAGAGAAAGCTTGGCAGATCAGGAACAAGAAAGTCTGGGGAAGGATGGGTATATGTGAATAGGCCCAAAGTGGGCATGAAGATTACATGGTAATGCCTACCAGCAAGCACCATCTACCACCAAGGAGGCACTAAACAACCAGAAGTCAAAATGACTCAGCTGGTTGACTTCAGCCAGCTTTCATCATCAGCATCTAGTGCTAATATGTTAGATATAAACAGTGTACCATGGCTGGGCATGGTGGCTCACATCTGTAATCCCAGCACTTTGGGAGGCCAAGGCAGGCAGATCATTTGAGGTCAGGATTTCGAGACCAGCCTGACCAACATGGTGAAACCCCGTCTCTACTGGAATACAAAAATTAGCCAGGTGTGGTGGCGGGCACTTGTAATCTCAACTGCTTGGGAGGCTGAGGCAGGAGAACTGATTGAACCCAGGTGACAGAGGTTGCAGTGAGCTGAGATCATGCCACCGCACTTCAGCCTGGGTAACAGAGCAAGACTCCCTTTCAATAATAATAATAATAAATAAAAATAAACAGTGTACCATCGTGGCAGAGAGTAGGCTATGAAAGGTCTTAAAAGCATGGGCTCTTGGGAAGTCGAGGCTGCAGTGAGCCGTGATTGCACCTCTGCACTGCAGCCTGGATGACAGAGTGAGACCCTGTCTCAAAAAACAAACAAAAAAAGGGGCTCTCTATGGGGTCAGCTGAAGCATTAGTTGAAACTGCACCACAGCCCAACTTCTGCCTCTGTCCAATTTTGCCTCTGCTCCATCCACAGGTGTTAATCCCAAGAGCAACCCCTAATACGTTTTCTACATGATAATCTCCTCGGAGTCTATCTCTCAACTGACAATGCCAAGTGTTAATAATGATGCGGTACAATTGTTAACAACTGTTAACTCACATACACTGTTTGTGGGAATGTAACTTCATATAACCATTTTAGAAAACTGAAAGAATCTACTAACGTGGACTATAGGAATACCCATGATCCGGTGGTGCAACTCCTGTGACAGAAATGCAGACATATGTGCAGCAAAATACTTGTTAAAGAATGATCACAGCAGTATTATTTTCTTTTTTTTTTTTTTTTTTTTTTTTTGAGATGCCCAGGCTGGAGTGCAATGGCTTGATGTCCTTCGCCTCCCAGGTTCAAGTCATTCTCCTGTCTTAGCCTCCTGAGTAGCTGGGATTACAGGCATGCACCACCACACCCTGCTAATTAGTAGAGATGGGTTTCACCATGTTGGTCAGGCTGGTTGCAGACTACTGACCTCGTGATCCTCCCGCCTTGGTCTCCCGAAGTGTTGGGATTACAGGTGTGAGCCACCGTGCCTGGCTGCAGCACTATTTTCAATGGCCCAAAATAGAAAACAACCCAAATACACATCAACAGTAGAGTTAAAATCTATGGTATATTCATACAATGAAATCAACAGTAGAGTTAAAATCAACAGTAGAGTTAAAATCTATGGTATATTCATACAATGAAATACTCTAGAAAGTCTTCCTAGCATGTAGATAATCTACATACTAGAGTATAGTAAATATGGTATGTATGAACAAACATCTGCTACACATGACAACACAGCTAAGTCTGACAAACATAATGTTGAGTAAAGTGAGCCAAACACCAATGTGATACCATTTATATATGTAAAGTTTGTAATGCAATTCTATGTATATAAAGTTCAAAAATAGGAAAAACTGATTCAAGCTGATAGAAGTCAAGACAGTGCTTAACTTTGAGTAGTGACTGCGAAAAGATGGAAAGGGGGCTGCTAGAGTGTGAAAATACTCTATTTCTTAATATGGGATGTGGTTATATGAGTGTTTTCATTTTGTGAAAATTATCTAAGCCGGGCACGGTGGCTCAAGCCTGTAATCCCAGCACTTTGGGAGGCCGAGACGGGCGGATCACGAGGTCAGGAGATTGAGACCATCCTGGCTAACACGGTGAAAACCCGTCTCTACTAAAAAAAAATACAAAAAACTAGCCGGGCAAGGTGGCGGGCGCCTGTAGTCCCAGCTACTCGGGAGGCTGAGGCAGGAGAATGGCATAAACCCGGGAGGCGGAGCTTGCAGTGAGCTGAGATCCGGCCACTGCACTCCAGCCTGGGTGACAGAGCAAGACTCTGTCTCAAAAAAAAAAAAAAGAAAGAAAATTATTTGAGCAATATAGATATATTTTTAGACAGGGTCTTACTCTGTTACCCAGGCTGGAGTGCAGTGATGCAATCATGGCTCACTGTAGCCTCAAACTCCTGGAACTCAAGGGATCCTCCCACCTAGGCCTCCCAAAGTGCTAGGATTATATGCATCTGGCTGAGCCATATATTTTAATGTATATATTACACATCAATAAAATGTCCTTGCCTGTTAGAGAAACATATTAAAGTATTAATGAATAAAATGGTATGATACTTTAGATTTTCTTAGAAAACTTCAGAAAAATAATTAGGCATGGGATAGATGAAACAAAAATATAGACTGCTAATACTTTTTTAAGCTGTGTGATAGTTACATGAAAGTTCACTATTCTATTCTCTCTACTTTTGTGTATTGGAAGAATGTTTTCATAATAAAAAGCTACAAAAAAACCACAGGTACAATTTTAGTCGTAGTGTAGAGAAGGACATAAAACCCAAAAGTCATAAATGAAAAAAACGTTGATGGCTTTAGCATCCATTCCAGTTCCCTTCCTCCCTGCCTTCCGTTGTAAAGGCTACAAAGTGAAATGTCGGCATTGCTAACCTCCTGGCACTGAGCCTGTCCATATGACCTTTAATGCTAGTTAATGAGCTTTAGGCAGAAATATATTCTACCTATATACATAAGCAATACAAATCAAAATAAGAATGAAGTGCTATCCATTTTCACCTATTAGATTGATAATGATAAAAAATTGTTACTCCCAACTGTTGTTGATAGTTCGAAGACACATTCTTCTACACTATTGGTGGAAATATAAGTTCATATAAAACCCCTTGGAAGAATACTTTGGAAATATCTATCGAAATTCTCCTGAAAGCAAAAGCCACATTTGAATGGTAAGAGTAAGAATGGAAAGGAAACAACAGATATGAAAGCCTAAGTAGAGTCTAATTAATTTGCTGACTGAATATGGATGAAAGGGTCAAACGTTACTAGGGCATTAATAGAAATAAGGAAGTCATACGCACTTGTTCGGGCAAGCAGTTAATAATTCAGTTTTTCTGTTACTGCACAATGAAGACAATTTTTTAATTCCCTCTAGGTCCAGAATCTAGATGTTAATACATATATTTATATAGAAGATTTGTAATTTCATTAAGTATTAATCCAGGAACTCAAAAGGAAGGAAACAGAATGCCACTTAGCCTTAGCTACAAGTAGGACCTACTCATAAAGAAAACACACTTCAAATAGTGGTGAGAGACTTTTTTTGCCTGACCAACTGGCAAAGATTTTTTTTTTTTTTTGAGACGGAGTCTTGCTCTGTCACCCAGGCTGGAGTACAGTGGCGTGATCTTGGCTCACTGCAACCTCTGCCTCCCTGTTTCAAGTGATTCTCCTGCCTCAGACTCCTGAGTAGGTGGAACTATGGGCACCCGTCACCACACCTAGCTAATTTTGTACTTTCAGTAGAGACGAGGTTTCAGCATATTGGCCAGGGTGGTCTCAAATTCCTGACCTTGTGATCCACCCACCTCAGCCTCCCAAAGTGCTGGGATTACAGGCGTGAGCCACCGTGCCCGGCCAAAGATTTTAAAAAATAACCTAGATTAGCAAAGATGCAGAGAAATGAGTACTGTCATATACTGCTGGTGGGAGTGTAAGGGATTACAACTTTTAGAAGACAATTTTACAGTAGATAGCAAAAACTTTTAAAAAATGTTAGGTCTTGTGATCCAGCAATTCCAACTCTATCTGAAAAGTATATGCAGATATGCTTAAAATAATTTTTTAATCAAAGTAATATATGCACATGGTTGGGTTTTTTGTTCTATTTTGTTGCTATTGTTTTTAGAGACAAGGTCTGGCTAAGTTGCTCAGGCTAGCTTCAAACTCCTGGGCTCAAGAAATCCTCCCAACTAGCTCCAGCCTCTCCAGCAGCTGGGAAAACAGGCATGCACCATCGTGTCCTGCGTGCACATGGTATTTTTAAAATTAATACTCTAGAAGATTTAAATGGGAAAGCAGTGTACCTCTGCTCCATTTCTTACCCATACTGCTCTCCAATCTACCACTTTCAAGAACATTTTAGTCATTTCATCTACTACTTACTTCTTTGTGTTTAAATAATTTGCTCATTCAGGCTTTTTCTTGATTTATCAACTTAAGACATTGTCTACAGATATCCTGTTAAAGTAGTTGAGGATTTCATCTCTTACTCAGTCTCCACTTCCTTTCCCCACTTCCTCTCACTATAGCTTTTTCATAATCTTTAAATGTCATAAGGCAGGACTTTTTGGTAAAAACAAAACCTTGTTTTCATAGGGCAAAAGTGTTTTGATTAATTTGGTAATAAGTATTTATGTAATTATGACAATGTAAAGATTTCTAAATATCAAAGGGATAGCAATATTTTTTTCCAAATCTCCAAACGTAAAAACATCCAGCAACCTAGCAGTTCCATTTTTTTCTCAAGACCTTCCTCTCATATCTCTCTAACTCCTCATCTAATCAGGACTGACTGCTGCATAGACTTGGGGCATAGTTGTCATTCTTGGACTTCTCCTCGCTATCCTGTGTTAGCTCTCTCATTTCCTGGACTACTTTTTCTTTCTCAGTTTACTCTCTAGTATTCCTGAAATAGAATTTCCTAAGAAAAGGTACATATAGGTAAAATTCTGAGTCCTTGAATCTCTGAAAATGTCTTTTTTTGAGACAGGGTCTTACGCTGTTGCCAGACTGGAGTGCAGTGGCATGATTGTGGCTCATTGCAGCGCCCATCTCCCAGTGTAGCTGGGACTTCAGGTGTGTGACCTTCCATGCCTAGCTAATTTTTTTTTTTTTTGTATTTGTAAAGACACGGTTTTGTCATGTTGCCCAGGTTGGTCTCGAAATGCTGAGCTCAAGCCATTCACCTGCCTTGGCCTCCCAAAGTCCTGGGATTACAGACATGAGCCACCACACCCGGCCAAAATGTCTTTACTCTATCCTCATACTTTATTGGTGGTTTGGTTGGATCTAAAATTCTTAGCGAAACCTAATTTCTCTTCAGAATATTGAAGATAATAGCCCTTTGCTTTCTAGAATTCAGTGACAATGTTGAGAAGCATGAAGTTATTGTTTCTCCTTTCTTTTGATCTGATCCTTTTCCTCTCTTTGGAAGCTTTGATGGTGTTTATTCCCAGTGCTGTAGTTTTCTTCTTCTTCATTTTTGTTTGATACTCTCTGGATCTCTTACTGGCTAAACAATAGAATTTCTGGTTGATTCTTTAAGTCTCTTACCTTTTTTCTCCAGTGTTCCATCTCTTTGTCTCCTTGTTTGACTTTCTGGGAGATGTCATCAATGTTCTCATGCTCTTCTTTTCTGCTTTTAAATTCAGTGATTGTATTTTAAATTCCCAAATGCTTTTTTTTGTTGTTGTTGTTGAGATGGAGTCTCGCTCTGTCGCCCAGGTTGGAGTGCACTGGCCGGATCTCAGCTCACTGCAAGCTCCGCCTCCCAGGTTCACGCCATTCTCCTGCCTCAGCCTCCCAAGTAGCTGGGACTGCAGGCGCCCACCACCTCTCCCGGCTAGTTTTTTGTATTTTTTCTTAGAGACGGGGTTTCACTGTGTTAGCCAGGATGGTCTCGATCTCCTGACCTCGTGATCCGCCTGTCTTGGCCTCCCAAAGTGCTGGGATTACAGGCTTGAGCCACCGCGCCTGGCCCCAGATGCTTTTTTAAAATAATTTTCTTTAGTTCCCTGCATCATCTTGGTTTCCTCTGAGTTCCTTTTTGGTTGGTTTGTTACCTTTGCTATTGTGAGCTTTTCCCAATTATCTGGTGATTCTTGGGTTTTTGTTCTTTTTGCATGTATGTTTACATGACAGAAATAAACTAAAAAGATATATTGGAAGGCCTTGCTGAAGTGAGGAGGACAGGTCCAATGGTGGGTTTCACTTATGGTGATTGGTTGGTACACCAGTCTTTTTATTGGCCAACTACCAAATGTCAGTACGAGAAAGTAAAGTAACTTAGTTTCTCCATAGAAGAAACTAAATTCTCCCATCTTAAGTTGCATTTTGTGAGCAAGGTGTAGAAATGAGTCTGACCATCCACTGTTCAGCCAGAACATTTAGGCTGATGCAGCCAAGGAAATTCACGTTAGATGTCTGTAACATGTACATCTGCATTAAAAAGTAGTCTGAAAGTACATATACCAAAATGTTAAACTAGTTATCTCTTAGTTGTGGCTTCATGGGTTATTCAAATTCTCTTTTTTTTATGTAAATTTTCTAATTTTTCTACAAAAGTAACTATTTGATTTTTTAAAGTATGTCAATAAAATCAAACCATAAAAAACACCCAATTTCTTAAATGGACAAAATATTTCAACAGATATTTCATCAAAGAAGATATATAGATAGCAAAATAAGTACATGAAAAGATGTACAATACTTTTTGTAATTAGAGAAAAACAAATTAAAACCACAATGAGATACTACTATATACTCATTGAATGGCTTTTATAAAACAACACATATACTACCAAGTGCTGGTAATGGTAATGGTGTACAGCAATTTTCATACATTGTTGATGGGAATGCAAAATGGTACAGCCACTCTGGAAAACAGTTGACAGTTTTCATGAAGTTAAACACATACCACATGGCCAATAATCCTACTCCTAGATATTTACCAAAGAAAAATGGAAGTATATGTTCATACAAAAATCTGTACATGAATATTTACAGTAGATTTATTCATAATAGCCAGAACCTGGAAACAAACCAAATATCCTTCAACTGTAGGATATTCCTTTGATATTCCATAGTATGAATACCTCCATACTATGGAATACTACTCAACAATGAAAATAAATGAACTATTGATACATATTACAACAATATGAACAAATCTCAAATGCATTATATTAAGTGAAAGAAGCCAGACTGAAAGGCTATATTCTTTCTAATTTCATTTCTATGACATTCTGAAAAAGCAAAACTATAGGGACATAGGACAGATAGGTGGTTGCCAGGGGTCAGGGGCAAAGGGACAAGCTAACAAAAGGACAGTATGAGAGAATTTTTTGAGTGATGGCACTTTCTGTTTCTTGATTATATGGCTCTATGTATTTGTCAAAACGCATGGTATCATGTGCTAAAATGAGTGACTTTTAGTGTATAGAAATTTTTCGGGCCAGGCGAGGTAGCTCGCACCCGTAATCCCAGCATTTTGGGAAGCTGAGGTGGGCGGATCATCTGAGGTCAGGCGTTCAAGACCAGCCTGGCCAACATGGTGAAACCCCGTCTCTACTAAAAAATCCAAAACTTAGCTGGGCGTGGTGGTGGGCGCCTGTAATCCCAGCTACTTGGGATGCTGAGGCAGGGAGAATTGCTTGAACCTGAGAGGCGGAAGTTGCGGTGAGCCGAGATCACACCGCTGCACTTCAGCCTGGTAACAGAGTGAGGCTCCATCTTAAAAAAAAGAAAGAAAGAAAAGAAAAATAAATTTAAAAAGTACAAATATAAAAAACACTGTGTATTAAAATTACAACTTACAAAACTCTTAAATTAAAAGCTAAATATTTCAGAAGGATCCCATGTATGGTTCCTCTAAATAGCAAGACCCCTCTGGCATTAAAATATAATGAAATTTGGCCGGGCATGGTGGCTCACACCTGTAATCTCAGCACTTTGGGGGGCTGAGTCAGGCGGATCATGAGGTCAGGAGTTTGATACCAACCTGGCCAATATAGTGGAAACCCCATCTGTACTAAAAATACAAAAATTAGCTAGGTGTGGTGGCATGCTACCACATAAGGTTGGAAGCAAATTAGCATGATAGGCAAAGTAGTCCCAGCTACTCAGGAGGCTGAGGCAGGAGAATCACTTGAACCTGGGAGATGGAGGTTATGGTGAGCCGAGATCATGCCACTGCACTCCAGCCTGGGCAACAGAGCAAGACTCCATCTCAAAAAAAAAAAATATATATATATATTTCATATATACATGAAGTTTATAAAATTTATAAAATGTATAAAATTAACTCACACATAAAGATTCTGGCACATATCTATTGCACATTGTCTGAACACTGGCAATGCTGAGCCCGTGAAGTCATAAGAACTGCATCTTTATCCTCGGAAAAGATGAGACATTGGTCAAAGAGAACCTGATGTGACACAGTGAAATTAATACAACTCCATTCCTACTATTCCATTCATTAAACACATATTTATAATTATTTGTAAGTATTTGTTAGTTGCTTATTATATAAAAGCTTATGACAACGCAGAGAATACAGAGATAAATCATGAATCATATGCAAAGATCTAGTAAGGGAAACTAACCACAGAGTATGTCACATAGCCACATTACCAGGCCGGAAATGACTAGTGCTGCATGAGCGGTATGGAGGAGGGATTCAGAGTAGAAGATTACTCTTTCTTAGTAGTGAGGTCAGAGATGGCTGTTTGGACTACACTGCATTTTTAAAAGGGTATTTGAAGAAGAGGTCAAATTTGAAATGCAGAATTGGGCATGTGGGAGCTGGGAAGGAGCCCAGGGAAGGCAATTCAAGCAAAAAAGAAAACCAAATGAAATGAAACTCATATAATTTTTCTTACATATGGTGGGGAAGTAGCTGTAAAAACACTAGCTATTACCCTTATCATCATCATCATTATGTGAACTCTATGTGACACATGGACTACTTTGCCTATCATGCTAATTTGCTTCCAACCTTACTTATCGTAATAGCCATTGTGTTCTTCCAGCAGAATCTTCAGTGTTAGCCCAAAAGTTCCTGGGGTCTAATCACCTGAAACATGATTTTGTTGACTCTGTCATTAAACGTTAAAATGTGTGATTATTCAGTAAAAAATATATCTCTTCTGTCACTCTTTTTCCCCATGCCTCCTTAGCCATTGTGAATAATATCCTCTTAAAAATGCCACATAAAATCATACATCTCTGGTATTCTCATTAATATTAAAATGTATTTTAAATTCTCTTGTCCCTGTATTATTCAACCAGATAAAAAGGAGGAACAGATCAATTTTCATGTGCCCTCTGTAATTGCAATTTTCAGTACTTCAACCATGTCCCTTTATACTCTTTTCTATTTTGCAGGCTAAATAATCACTTTGAGTCAGTTGCTGCAGTGAAACTTGAAACCTGATCATTGAAGAAGCCTGCAATTTAGCAGAAAACAAGTCACACCAGGCTCTGCTGTTCCAGCTGCATATTGAATATCGAGTCTCTTTAAAAATACCCTTATATTTCTAGTTAGTTTTGTTGCTATAACATAATTCAAGCCTTAAATAACTTTGCAAAGTTGTTTTTTGAAGAATATTATATATTCATACCTACCCACAAGTTCTAAGTGGCCCACTATAATCTTATAAGATCATAGTGATGTGATATATAACGGTATAGTGATATGATATATGATATAGTGACGATGTATGATATAACTATAATCTTATAAGACTGTAGTGATGTGATATATAACACGGCTTAAGCATAATTTGTGGGAAATGACATGTGCTGGTTAAATGAATTTTCTGGTTAAGCCCTTTTATCTTTCAATCTTGTCGCATGATTCAGGATTTTGAGTTGCTTCGTTTCTGAAAATGATGCTGTTACTGAGAGCAGAACCTATGCTGCTAGATGCTGTTTTGATGTTATTTTGCTGCTGTTGTCATTTGTTGTCGTCATTTGTCTCTACTAAGGGCAGATCCTTTCCCCTTCTCTCTTCTCTCTTCTGTCTCTTCTCTCTCTCTCTTTTTCTCTGTCTGCTTTATGTGTGTGTGTGTGTGTGTGTGTGTAACTGAGGTGCCAATTAATGCCAGTTAATTGGGTTCTGATTAACTTGGGGTTTTACTATTAGCAGGCCAAATTACCTCACCCCTAGAAACACCTGGAATATATTCCCTTCTTTTTTTTCTCCCAGTCACTATTTCTTCTTAATTAAAACAAAACAAAACTTATTCACAAAGCTATGTCTCCCAACTACTTGTGAAAACCCATTGTTAACAGCTATGAAAAGCCCATTTATACTTCAATTTGCCAAGTTGATATTTGGTAGTTCTGAATATATAAAACCCCTTTGGTTATCAAGAGAGAACACAGCCTATATTAGTTTGTTCTCATGCTGCTATGAAGAAATGCCGGAAACTGGGTAATTTATAAAGGAAAGAGGTTTAACTGACTCACAGTTCCACAGGGCTGAAGAGGCCTCAGAAAACTTACAATCATGGTGAAAGGGGAAGCAAACACGTCCTTCTTAACATGGCAGCAGGAAAGAGAAGAATGAGAGACAAGAGAAGGGGGAAGCCTCTTAAAAAATCATCAGATCTCACGAGAACTTACTATCACGAGAATAGCATGGGGGAAACTGCCCCCATGATTTAATTACCTCCTACCGGGTCCCTCCCACGACATGTGGGGATTATGGGAATTACAATTCAAGATGAGATTTGAGTGGGGACACAGCCAAACCATATCACAGCCTATAAGGTATGAAGAAATAGGGCAGATCTAACAATGATTTGCACAGTCCTAAGCCCTAGACAGTGGGGGAAATGGTTGGCATACCAAAAAGGCACCACTACCACCATTAATTTATTCAGCAAATTTTTAAAAAGTCTACTATGTGCAAATCACTGTACTAAGGGCCATAAAGAGGACAAGGCATGGTCTAGTAGTTTAATATGGAGACTAATAGTTTGAGCAGAGCTAGTATGTCATACACGCCATGTTCATGGTTCAGGAAATAATATAGCAATTCAAAGGAGGATGATGTCACTTCTGGGTATGTGATAAAGGAAAATTCTGTAAAAGAGATGATGTCTGAGCTGATCCTTGAAGAAGGCGTAAGATTTTAGTAGGCAGAGTTGACAGAGTCCAGTGAAACCAAAGAGGCAGGAAAGCCCAAGTCTGTTCAGGGGCTGTGAGGAAAGATGCATGAATGAGAAAAATGACAAAAAGGGTTAGAAAGGCAGGTAGGATTCAATCAGGGAAAACTACTCCCAGCTAGATTTTGAACCTTATTCCAAATAAATGAACACTTTTGACCAAAGCCCTGGTCAAGGGCTCAGACTTTTTATCAGATAGATTTGAGCTCCAATCCTGATTCTACTTACTATTTCTGATATTGAGCAAGTCACCTACCTTACCGCTCTAAGCCTCAGGTTGATCACCTCTATCTCACCGGGCTGCTGTCAGGTTTAAGTTTAACTGGGATATGAAACACTCACTCATTCTGAAAATATTTACTGACCCTTCACTGTATATGTCCCAGACACTGAGCTTTGTACTGATAATACAGAGATAAGGGTAGAAACCCTTCCTTCAAGGAACACATGAGCCAATGCTTAAGGCAGATAAGTAAACAGAAAACTACAATATAGTATGAGTGAGACAGGGGCAGAGGTGTTCAATAACTCAGATCAGGGGTGGGGGTGGTAAAGAAAACTGACCAGAGGAGGTACTCCCTGAGGCACCTCAAAGGATTCTTTGAAGAGGGATAGAAATAGAACTTACTTTCTAAGGTCTGATTATTTTTATTAGCCTTTATGTTAACATATAGTTTCTAGCACACAAACATTTAAAACTCAAGGTAAATTTTTGTTGTTATTGTTATTCACTTTCATCTGTCTGGTTGATTGTTTTTGTCTTATTTCAAAGTCAGAAAAATAGAGATGGAGTAGGAGAGAGTACCCTATTTCTCAGGTGACCAAAAGGAAGAAGAGTCCATTTGCAATCATGATAGCAGTGGAAGAGCCAAATCCCTGAGACACGTGATAAAATGAAATAATTAAAGGGAAGTTACCCTAACATGAAGTAGGAAATCTGTGTTCTCATTTGCAGGAGATCTGTTACAGACATTTGTTGGGTTTTCAACCCACATTTATTTCTTCTTTTGAAACAGGGCCACTGTTTTGTTTTGTTTGAATCTTTACCTATTTGTATTATATGTGTTCTGGTGAAGCTGACTATTTGACTCTGACTTCATGCTTCATGAGCTGGCTGTGATTCAGGCTTGGCCAATTAGAGTCTCACATTGGTCATGGTGATTGGATCAGAGATGAAAGCATGATCCAATTAGAGCCAGAGTCTATGTGGGACTTTTGCGGAACTCCTAAGACAAGTATGCCTTGGCTTCTACTTGTTTGAATGTGGCAAGTTGTAGACTATGAGCTACTGGTCGCCATATTTCCACCACTTGCCACCACTTGCAGCCTTAGATTGAAGTCAGTCAACAGGGAGGAGAGCAGGGATCCTCACAGTAGAATGTAAAGTCCATGGGGGCAGGAAGCTTGGCTTTATTTTTAAATCTTTTTTTATTGACACATCATTCACATACAGAAAAAAAATGTACAAAACAAATTTTTGAGTCAAAAATTATTACAAAATGAATACATCCCTTTGTCTACCACCTAGATGAAGAAATAGTACATTACCCCCTCATGCTTCTCCCAATCACTATACCTTCTCTCCTCCTAACTAATAACATCATCGTTTGACAGTTTTTTTTTTTTTAAAGTTATATAGATGAATGGAATATATACTTGTGTATCTGGCTTCTGTCACTCAACATTGTAAATGTCTTTGGTACCTATATGCCTTCATTTCTATTGAATATATTTCTGATAATAGAATTGCTGGATCATGGAGTACACAAATATTCCACTTTAGAAGATTATTGCCAAATTATCTTCTGAAGTGATTGTATCAACTTACTCTCCTACCCTAGTGTGTACCTGTTATTGTATATCCTAGGCAACATTTGGTATTATGAGTCTTTAAACATGAATGTACGGTATATCATATTGTACTTTACTAATTACTAATGAGGCTGAATACCCTTTCATATGTTTATTGGCTATTTGTATGTCCTTTTTTGTGGAGTACCTATTTAAGTGTCTATTGAGTTACCCATTTTTTTTTTCTTTTTTGATTTGTAGGAGATGTTGAAATTTTTATCTTTTAAAATATCCTGAATATAAGGCCTTTTTAGCTACTGGTGTTGCAAATACCTTCTCCCACTGGGCTTGCCTTTTTATTCTCTTAATGCTGCCATTGGACAGACAAATGTTCCTAATTTTTTTTTTTTTTTTTTTTTTTTGAGACAGAGTCTCACTCTGTCCGCCAGGCTGGAGTGCAGTGGCTCAGTCTCGGCACACTGCAAGCTCCGTCTACTGGGTTCACACCAGTCTCCTGCCTCAGCCTTCTGAGTAGCTGGGACTACAGGTGCCCACCACCATGCCCGGCTAATATTTTGTATTTTTAGTAGAGATGGGGTTTCACCATGTTAGCCAGGATGGTCTCGATCTCCTGAGCTCGTGATCCACCCGCCTCGGCCTCCCAAAGTGCTGGGATTACAGGCATGAGCCACTGTTCCTAATTTTAATGTGCTCAAATTTACCCACCTTTTCCCTTATGGTGGTTCTTTTTGTGTCCTAGAGTAAAATATTCTTCAATATTATCTTCTATAAGCTTAATTATTTTTCCATTTAACATTTGGATCTATAATCCACATGGAATTAATTTTTTGTGTGGGACATAAAGTAGGAATCAAGGTTGGTTTGTTTTTTAAAACATACGGCTCTCCAATTGACGCAGCCCTATTAATTTGAAGACATCATTTCTTAATGCTCTGCAGTGTAACATTTTTCATAAATCAAGTGTCTATGTATGCAAGGGTTTGTTTCTGGACTATCCATTCTCTTTGATGAGTCTATCTATCCTGATATTAATATTGCTTTACTATACTAATACCATATTATATTATTGTTTTATAATAAACCTTTATAAACAGTAGAGTAAGTCCTTTCACCTTGTTCCTCTTCTTCAGAGTGTTTTGGCCATTCTTTGCCCTTTGTATTTCCATACACATTTTAGAAGCATGTTTCTGTTTTCTACAAATAAACCTGTTGAGATTTTCATTGGGATTGCATTGGATCTGTAAATCAGTTTGGGGAGACTGACATATTTACAACATTAAAATTTCCAATCCATGAACATGACATATATTTCTATTTATTTAGGTTAACTTTAATTTCTCTTAATAAAATTCTGTAGTATTCTGTATAAAGAGGTCTTGTAGTCTTTCATTACTTTTGTTCATAGGTATTTGATATTTTGTGCAATTGTAAATATTAACTAAAATTTAAAAAATTTTTTTCTGTTTGTTACTGGCATATAGAAAAATAATTGAATTTTTGTATATTGACTTTATCTATTAGGTCCCTATGGCTGCAAGACAAATTGTTGCACATTTTGCGTCTTAAAACACAAATTTATTACCTTGCAGTTTCCATGAGTTAGTAGTTTACATACAGATTGGCTATGTCAAAAGATCTGCTTAGGGTCTCAGTAGGCTGAAATCAAGTTATCAGCCAGGGCTAATATCTCACCTGAGGCTCAGGATCCTCTACCAAACACACAGGTTATTGGCACAACTCAGTTCCTTGCAGGGTAGAGCTGAGCTTCCTCTTTTCATATTGGTTGTCATCCGGCAGCCACTCTCAGCTTCTAGAGGCCACTACAATTTCCTGCCATGTGGTCCTCTCCAAAACATGGCATTTCACCTCCTGAAGGTCAACAGGAGAGCATCTCTCTTGCTTCAAATATCTCTGACTTCTAATGTCTCTGACATCTAGACTGTCTTCTAAAAGGGCTCACCTAATTATATAAGGGCCACCATGATAATCTCCTTTTTGACTAATTCAAGTTCAACTGAGAACCTTAATTACATGCACAAAATTCCTTCACCTTTGCCATACAGCATAACCTAACCATGGAAGTGAAATCTCACAATATCACATGTCCACCACACTTAAGGGGAGGTGTTCACATAGATTGTACATCTATTGTACTGGCATCTTTGGGGACAACTTAGAATTCTACTCACTACACCTTGTTTCTAGCAATTTATTAATTCTAGTAATATATTTATGGAGTCATTGGAATTTTTAAAAAATGCATTCATATTATCTAAATATAATAACACTTTTATTTCTTCTCAATTCTTTTTTTTTTGAGATAGAGTCATGCTCTGTCGCCAGGCTGGAGTGCAGTGGTGCAATCTTGGCTTACTGCAACCTCCACCTCCCAGATTCAAACGATTCTCCTGCCTCAGCCTCCCGAGTAGCTGGGACTCAGGTGTGCACCACCACACCCAGCTAATTTTTGTATTTTTAGTAGAGATGGAGTTTCACCATGTTTACTAAGATGGTCTCAATCTCTTGATCTCATGATCCACCCACCTCAGCCTCCCAAAGTGCTGGGATTACAGGCATGGGCCACAGCGCCCAGCCTTCTTCTTAATTCTTATATTGTTAAAAATGTCTTTTTCTTGAATTATTGCACTGACTAGAACCTCCAGTACAATGCTGAAAAGAAGCAGTGATAGTGGGCTTGCTTGTCTGTTGTACCATTGCATCTCTAGTGCCTAAAATGGAGTATGAGACACAGCAGCTTTTCAATAAATATTTTTAAATGAATGACAGCACGACTGAGAGATGGGGAAAGACTGGTTCCTGCTTGATCATTTAAGCTGCTAGATCCCACCATGTATTAAGTCATCCCTAACCTTGGACTTTTTAATGACAAGAAGCAATAAATTTGTTCTCCCGTTTTATGTTGTTTTTCACCATGTTAGCCAGGATGGTCTCAAACTCTTGACCTCGTGATCTGCCAGCCTCGGCCTCCCAAAGTGCTGGGATTACAGGCGAGAGCCACCACGCCCAACTGGAATTATCTTTAATAGCTACCCATTTCTTAGCTTCTTTGTCCAACCAATCACCCAGTACCATCAATTCTGTCTCCAAGAATACCTCTTCGATCTGTTGTTATGGACTGAATGTTTGTGTCCCCCCACAAATTCATATGTTGAAGCCCTAACCCTCAATGTAATGGTATTTGGAGGTTTAGACTTTGGAAGGTAATTAGGTTTAGAAAGGGTCAGGATGGTGGGGCTCCCCTGAAGGGATTAGTGTCTTTATAAGAAGAGGAGGAGACTGAAGTTTCTCTCTCACTCTCTACCATGTGAGGACATAGGTAGAAGGCAGTCATCTACAAGCCAGGAAGAGAACCCTCACCAGAAACCTGACCATACAGGCACCCTGAGTTCAGCCTCTGGAACTGTGAGAAATAAATTTCTGGTGTTTAAGCCAACCAGTGTATGGTATTTTGTTATGGCACCCCAAGCCAACAAAGACATCTGTCTAACTGCTCTTAGTCTTTACCTGACACCTGGACCCCTTGGATACCCTTCTAACTGCAGGTGCCACACCTTCTCTTGGTCATCTTCACTAATTCACGTTCCACATAGCGGGTCAAACTGATCTTTTAAAAACATGCTTATGTCATCTCATTGCCCAAAGCCCTATTATAGTTTATAATAAGGCTCAAACTCCACCAAGACCTACACCTTCTTGTATGCTGTGGCTTTGGCCCAATTGTCTCATTTAACGCCAGCCACATTGGTCCTTTGTTTCCTCTACTCACCTACTAGTTCTTCATGCCTCAGAGCCTCTTTCTGCTGGCTGTTTCCTCTTCACCACCAGTACTCCTCTTCTTTGACCAACTCCTATTCATTTTTCAGTTTAAATGTTGCTTTCTTGGGCAAGGATTCTCTATTTATCTATGTTAAATTATACTCACCTTGACAAGCTCTCCTAACTTCTGCCTTCTCATGATATACATCCTAACTATTGTCTAACACTTCCTATAACTGTTTAATGTCTGTCTTCTCACTCCAGATTGTAAGTTCTATGACAGCATGAACTGAACCAGTCTTGCTTGCTGCTAGCATATAGGACCGAGAACGCCCTTGATAAATATCTGGATGTTTATTTGGGAATGAGGATGTGTGCTGGGGGTTAAGGAGTACTTGGATAGAAATATTTTTCCTACCACTTCATTACAATAAAAGACTTAGAATGAGGATCACAATATTGGTTCCACCATTAAGAGGAATCATAATTTTGATAAAATTTAACCTCATTCTGGGGGCAAGTAGTGAGTAACTGCGGTAGCCTCCAATATACTAGAGCAAAATATAGGTGGTTCAAGCAGGCAGTAAAGAATAAGCAATTTCCTTCTTGGATGCCATTAACCAAAGAGAGATGCTGACCACCTGGAATCAAAGCAGCACTCCACTGGCATGCATTGAGTGAGCCAGTTTAATCATAAAGACAAAGCCATTTATACAAGCTTTTTGTTTACTCATTGATTTGATATATGCTTGTTGTAGAGATCTGTAGGGGGAAAAACTGTCAGTAGTCTGACTTTCAATTTGTAATAGACATGGAAATACGTATGCTTTGTAAATGTGTCCTTTATGCTCATTTTACCATTTCTTTTGCTATGCATACTGATCTGCAAAGTAAAGTTGGGACAAACTTAGAAGAATAGAAATAGGCTTTTGCATATTTATGAAGGAAGAATACACAAAAATAGGCTATACATTTTCTAAAATACTGGATTCTTGCAACCAAACATGAGATCTATCTTTGGACTTAAGAACTGGTAAAGAGTATTTAAAATAACAAATTAATGTATATTGATTATTTCCTAAGTTATTAAATATCTGTTACCAAGCAAAATCTTTCCTACAAGATGTTTTTTTCTTACAATTAATGAAAAACTTCATATTTCATATTTTAGTGAAAGTTCTAACTTTTCCTTTGGGGACAGTGAGAGGAGAATACCTTTTTTTAAAATTCAACTAATAAGTAATTTCATTTAAGGTAATTCTTACTTTTTCAGCTATTTGTTGTTATAGCATTCCCTCAGTATAGTGTGAGGCAAAGATCACCTAGTCTTAATGTCCTTAAACCTGGGTTCTGATTGGAAATCAGCTGCCACCACTAAAACATGATCGGTCTCAGCCCTCGTCTGTCAAATGAGAGACATCTGCTATTCTAAAAGTCTGATTTCAGTGTTTTCTTTCTTTTGAGTTTATGAATTCTATTTTATTTATTGGCTTAAAAGCTATTAAATAAAAGCATGGGAGGGAAAAAATGCTGTTCTAAATATAAAGTTAGATTTTTGAAAGTAAGACTTCTAAATTGAAACCAGATTCTGATTGAGAACTTTTTATTAGAGCTCAGGAATTCATAGCAGTAAAGAGAGTAAAAAAAATACAGATGTTTTACTGCCTGGTGTAACGGGAACCAAATGACCAGACAGTGGCATGAGAATTAAATGATCTTCATAATGCATTTTGGTATCCAGGAAAATCCATTACATAATTACAATCCATTGTTATATTAATCTCTTTGGATTATGTTGTTAAATTTTCCTAGTTTTGTGATGTTCAGGGTTGTTTTGTCTCTATTTGCCTTGTAAAATTGTCCTCACTGCTTGACTTTTTTTTCCATTTAAAAATATTATATAGTGGGGTAAGAATTTGTATCCCTTGTATTCCTACCGCTTAGGGGGTTCTTCCTGAGCAATGACTGGTGTTGTCACATACCCTGTTGATGTATAAGGTGGTTCCTGAGAAAATCCTTTGTGAGGCCAACCCTGGCTTCTATTTTTCTGGCAATGTATGGCTTGAAAATTGCCCACAATTTTCCTTGAGAAGTTTAAACAAAATTTCTCCTTTCCGTAAAGAAGTTTTAAATGAGAAATTTTTTTCCTGGCTGGGCGCAGTGGCTCATGTCTGTAATCCCAGCACTTTGGGAGGCTGAGGTGGGCAGATCACCTGAGGTCAGGAGTTTGAGACCAGCCTGGCCAACATGGCGAAACCCCATCTCCATTAAAAATCCAAAAATTTAGCCAGGCATGGTGGTGCATGCCTGTGGTCCCAGCTGCTCAGGAGGCCTAGGCAGGACAATCGCTTGAACCCAGAAGGTGGAGGTCGCAGTGAGCTGAGATTGCGCCACTGCACTCCAGCCTGGGCAACAGAGCGAGACTTTTTGTCTCAAAAAAAAAAAAAAAAAAACAAAAAAACAAACTTTTTCCTAATAAATGTTTGACTGTTCTATCCTTATAGTTCTACTTCATTATAGAATTGCATATTTAAAACATTTTTCAAATCATTATTACTCAAATTACTCCAAATGTAAAATAAGCCAAGACTATCATCTTGATCATAAATATAATAAATTAATAGTGGCTTACAAAAATCTTGAGCCCTATAACATATCAATGGCAAGTTGTTTTCAAGATATTAGACTAACTGGTTATGTATTCTGCTTAGTGTATGAAAGAAAGTGGTGTATACTTATAAGAGCTAGTTTTTTTTTTTAGTCATTCATTCATTATTTCAAGTATTTATTGAACTCTTACTTTGAACAGGCACTGTTCCAGGTGTTGGGTGGTAAAGTGGTAAGCAAAACAAAAAAAAATCCTTGCCCTCAAAGAGCTTGCGTTCATGTCAGGGACAGATAAACCATAAATAAGTAAAACATATGGAGGGTTAGATAATAATAAAGGCTAAAAGGAGAAAGTGGAAATGCAGTTAAAGCATAGTGTTGTAATGAGAAATATGCATGTCAAGAAACACCTCACTGAGAAGGTGACATTTGAATGAAGACCTGAAGGAAGTAAGGGAGTTAGCTATGTGGACATCTGGGGAAATTCCAGGCAGAGAGAGGGGCAAGTGCAAATGCTCTGGGGCAGGGCCATGTCTGGTGTTTCCCAGGAATCATGAGGAGCTCAGTTGTGAGAAATAGGGGGAGCAGGAGCAGATAAAGTCAGATAGGTAACAGTGGGATGAGATCACCTAGGGCCTTGCAAGAACTTTAACTTTTCTCTGAATAAGATGGGAGCTTCTGGAGGAATGACCTGATCTGACTTAAGTTTCAACAGGAGCAAGCTGACTATTGTTTTGAGAATAGACTGGTGGGGTCAGGGGGGAGAAGGCAGATATGGGGAGATGGGCTAGAAGACTTTTGCAACAATCCAGGCAAATAGGATCATTGCACCGTACAACTCCAAGAAGCATTATTTACCCTGCTGTCTGTATGAAGGGTGTCTTCGGTAATGAGCAATATATTACAGTCCAACAGTCACAGTCAAGGGCCCTGCAGGCAAGATGGCTTGGATCAGACTGGATGCAGTGTAAATGGTGAGAAGTCTTTAGTCTAGATGTATTTCAAAGGTAGAAATAATAGAATTTGCTGACAAATTAGATGTGGTACATGAAAGTCAAGAATGATTTCAAGGTTGCCCACTAGTTTTATACATTATTAATATTCATTATGCCAAATACCATTTACTAAGGAGGGGTAATTCATAATTATTTTAGTTCAGCAAGCATCTACTGAAAGTCTACTATGTAGTATACTGTTCCAGATTCTGTAGGGAAATTTTTTAAAAGTACGCTGCAACAACAACAGAAAATCCTGCCCTGGAAATATTTACAGTTTAGTTCTTTAGATAAATTCTCCATAGAATAAAGAACCAAATACTGTATAAAGCAACATAAAGCAAAAATATGACAGCAGGACTAACAAAATGGTACATATAACCACTTTTCTAGGGAAATGGTCCAATTTGAAAGTAATCTTATATTTGTCAAGATATGCCCGTATCTCTGATTGTCATGCTCCTCTATTCTACTCAACAACATAGTCACTGTTTTCCTGTAGGAATATGACTCTTGTGTTTTCCATTCAAAATAGTTATTGAACTCTTACCTTGTATCAGGCATGGTACAGACACGTACCAGATATGCTCTGTGGTTGACTCCTGCTCCAGTAGGAAGTATATAAAAGGATTCACGTTTGAAGTAGGAATTATTTGTTTCATGTGCTCTTCTGTTGTGTCTTGGGTTGCGTTTTCCAGTTTGGTTGAGAATTCATAATTTTGCCTTGGCCCCCAGTTCCTATTTGTCCAGTTTCTGACCTGTCAATGTTCTCTCTCTCTATATATATATGTATATATATATAACTTTTAAAAATTCTTTTAAGAGATGAGGTCTCACTATATGGCCCAGGCTGGTCTCAATCTCCTGGGCTCATGTGATCCTCCCACCTTGGCCTCCCAAAGTGCTGGCATTACAGGCATGAGCCACTATACCTGGCTCTGACTTGCCAATTTTTATACCTTCTGACCACTGATCTTACTTGCAGCCCATGGGCTTATAAGGACTTTTGAGATCTTCTGGCTTCTCATGCCTCACCTCAGCCACCTCATTCACAGTCAAATTTTGCCCCTTCCTGTTCTGTGGGTTTCATTAATATAGCTTTCTTAATAATAATGATATAGTGAAGATTATAATAATAATTATGATAGTTAACATTTTAAAGTACCAACCATGAACTAAGCGTTAAATTATGCTATTTAAGTGCAATCGTCCCTCAGTATCTGAGGATGATTGGTTCAAGGACTACCCCCTCTGCAGTTACCAAAATCAGGGATTTGAGCAAGTCTTTTATATTAAATGGCTAAGTACTTGCATGTAACCTACGCACATCCTCCCAGATACTTTAAATCATCTCTAGATTACTTATAATACTTAATACAATGTAAATAGTTGTTATACTATATTGTTTTTATTGGTTTTTTATCATTTTTAAATATATATATTCAATACACAGTTGGTTGAACATATGGATGCGGAATCTGCAGATACGGAGGGCTAACTGTGCCCTTTAAATGTAATTCTCACAGCACATCTATGAAGCTAAGTACTATCATTACCCCACAATGAACTGAGCTTTACAGAGCTTAAATAATATCCCCAAGGTTACTTAGAAAGTGGCAAAGCTGAAATACAAACTCAGAGCCCATGAACACTATTATGCCAGAACACGTCCTTTTGTGCCTTGCACCTATTGAACATGATTCAGAGGGAGAACTGAAGCCAACCCCAGCAAAGTTCTCTAAACTCTCAAAGCCTCTATGTCTAATAATGATCTTTCTAATATTATGCATTTATCATTTTATTAATTTTTCCAAGCTCAAGTTGGAGATAACATTTGCAATACTATCCATCCTGTTTTTTAAGGTGTTGATACTAGAGTTGGTTTTGAATGGCCCTAGATACAGGTGCACACACGTACATGAACTCTGGACCCAGGATAAATACGTAGCAGTTGAAAGGGCAGAAATGCCAACTGGGACTTCTAACAGACCAGGTTCAAAATAAGAAGAGATGAAAGAGGGGTAACAAAGGGAGAAAACTAACAAGTGTTTATTGAGTATTTCATGTTACCAGTTACTGTGTTAAAATGCTCATTTAATCCTTACAGCTGTATTATTAGCCTCATTTTACATGGGAGAAAAATAAAGTGTAAAGAGATTATTTTTCTCTTTGCAGATGAACAAACTATGAATTAGAGGGACTGATAATACAGTCACATAGCTAAAATAAAGTCACAGCCAGGTTTAAAGCCCAAGGTTGGCCAAACTTCAAAGCCTGTGGTATTTTAATTACAGGCTCGAGGGTAGCCCTTCATGATTGGTACCATCAAAGGCAATCATGATTGTTCACACTTTTTGTGTGTGAGTGAAACTTGTGACCTGCTTGTAAACCACAGACTATAGAAAATATGCTAGGATATCACTCCATTTGGCTAGCAGACTCACTTTAGAGACTTTAAAGACACTCCTCACTGGCTGATGAAGTAAACAGCTGTGTTAGGGAAACCCACAAGGTGAGGAACTACAGGTGGCCTCTAAAATCTGAGGGCAGCCTTGAGCCAGCAAGGAGCCAGGGCTCTCAGTCTGTAAATGCAAGTAAATGAATGCTGCCAACAACCTGAGGGAGATTGGAAGCAGATTCTTCCTCAGTCAAGCTTTCAGATGAGAATACAGGCTGATGGATGCTTTGATTGCAGCCTTGTGAGACCTTAAGCAAAGACAAGTTAAGTTGTGCTCAGACTCCTGACTCACAGAAACCATGACATAATAAATGTGTGTTGCTTTGAATTGCTAAATTGGTGATAATTTGTATATGCCAATAGAAAACTAATATACCATAGTATCTTGGTTTTTCCCTATGCTTGGGGTGCAGTAAATTCTTAGTAGACTACAGCTGCTATTATTATAATGATCAAAATGGAAATCTGAAATATCAAGGTCAAGAAAAAAGTTAACAGAGAAATTTAACAGAGTTAAATAATTGCTTCCAAAGTAACCAAGTGGCTGATGTAGAAGACAAAATGATATGTTGAAAACTTGTATATTACTCCCAACAAGTATTGAGTACATTATCACAGAAAATATTATAAATTTTCTAGTGATGCTTATATCTACATTTAGCTTTAATATCTTACACCATACTCAAAGTAAACTGGAAATTTCCTACATTAAGATAGTCCCATATTACCTATGAAGAAATATCAAAACACAGTTTCAGGTCAGAGTCATATTGTTATAAATTATCATTTATATTTTTATATACTATACATTGGCTATATCAAAAATTATAAAAAAATTTAAATTATAAAAACACATATAATTAAATCTTTATATATATAACATTTAAGAATAGCTCAAATATGATGCATAAAATAATTCAGGACATTGGATAGAAAACCCAAACCCTAATGAAACAATTACCAGCTTGATACCTTCAGTTCATGAGTACATATAAATTTTGTTTATCAAAGATAACTTATTTATACTAAACACACAATATAATTACACATATTTAGCTGAAGAGTAGGTTAAGAACTTGGATGGGTTTCCATTTGATAGATTCAAGGTTTTCTATCACAGAAAAAAGAAGCTAGTGCTTCTATCTTATTAAATTGCAAAATGATTTTTCGAATTGTTCATTCTATCAGTGCCCGCTTTCCCCTCTGTATTTATATTGCACGTGAATGTATAGTTTCTATCAAATAAATAATTAGAAAGGCAACGTTCAGGCTTGGCACAGTGGTTCATGCCTGTAATCCCAGCACTTTGGGAGGCTGAGGTGGGTGGATTACGAGGTCAGGAGATCAAGACCATCCTGGCTAACATGGTGAAATCCCGTCTCTACTAAAAATATAAAAAATTAGCCATGCTTGGTGGTGGGCACCTGTAGTCTTAGCTGCATTGGGAGGCTGAAGCAGGAGAATGGTATTGTGAACCCGGGAGGCAGAGCTTGCAGTGAGCCAAGATTGCGCCACTGTACTCCAGCCCGGGCCACAGAGCAAGACTCCGTCTCAAAAAAAAAAAAAAAAAAAAACAAAGCCAGTGTTCAGTGATAGACTAGATATGTTAACCTCACTACTGCCACCCACACAAATATGCACAGAATACACAGTAAACATAAACATAGGCCTTTTATAGGTGTTATGGCATTAGAAAATTTGCCATTCTCCCTCTAATTAGAACATATAACCTGGATGGACTATCACCTTTCATGTGATTGGTGGTTAACAAATATAATGATATAATAAATATGCCAAATATAGTGCTAGTGACATGGTAGCTAAATATTTTTTTCCTAATTACTTTTTTTGAGGGCAACGATGGAATCTTAACTCCTATCAATTTCTTAATTTTTTATTAATTTCTTAATTTTCCATCACCTGTGCTTTCCGGAAACATAAACTAATAATATATCTATACCTACTTATTTGTGATTTGGCTTTTAGTTCTCATACTGAAATGATTCAAGTGATAGCAAGTGAACATACTAATTAATTTGAAATTTATCTAGCTTTAAATGAAATTGCTTGCCCAGTTTACACTCTTTAAAAAAATTTTGCAAACTTGATCATCAGCATTTACTTTTCTGTTTAGATTCAAGATTATGAACCGTACTGTGGAAAAGTAAAAGTAAAAGTAAACATTGAGCTGGATCCCTGAAAGAACTAAGCACAACAATCAATGTGTATTTTCTTCCTATGGTATGTTATCAACAGATGGATAATTAAGAAGCAAACCAGACTGTCTTGTTCCAGTGTCTGAGAGATAGCTGATGGCTATCATGTAGTCCAAGTGCCAGCTTGGAATCTTTTCTGGAACAAGGTGGGGTATAAACACAAATATTTTGTTAAAGGCCAAACCAGCCAGGCTTAAGGAAGTTTTTGAACTGTTGTTGACTTCCTGAGGCGGGTCAAATTATAGGAATTTGCTAAATCCAATTCTTAGTATAATCTATGAGCTGATTCTAGACATAAAGAAAAATTATTTTCCTTTCTGGCCTTAGACAAAACTTGGTTAATCCTCTTCTTAATATTTTCCCAGTATAAACACATCTTTTTAATAAAAAATTTTTATTATATTTTTTATTATATTTTATTTTATTATAAATTTTATTATATTATTTATTATATTTTATTTTATTATAAATTTATTATTTTTATTATTGACAAATAATAATTATATATATTTATAGGATCCAATGTGATGTTTTGATATACGTATACACTATATATCAAATAACTAAACCAAGCTAATTAACACATCCTTCACCTCATCTACTTTTTTTTTTTTAAGAGATGGTGTCTAGTTATGTTGTCCAGGCTGGACTCAAACTGCTAGTTTCAAGGCATCCTTCCAGTTCAGCTGAGACTACAAGTGTGGGCCACTGTACCCAGCTTATTTTTTTTATGGGGAGAACATTTAAAATGTACTCTTGGCCGGGCGTGGTGGCTCACGCCTGTAATCCCAGCACTTTGGGAGGCCGAGGCAGGTGAATCACGAGGTCAGGAGTTGGAGACCAGCCTGGCAAATATGGTGAAACCCTATCTCTACTAAACATACAAAAATTAGCTGGGCGTGGTGGTGCGCACCTGTAGTCCCAGATGCTTGGGAGGCTGAGACAGGAGAATTGCTTAAACCTGGGAGGCTGATGTTGCAGTGAGCTGAGATTGTGCCACTGCACTCCGGCCTGGGCGAGAGAGCTAGACACAGTCTCAACAAAACAAAACAAAATACTCTTTTAGTTATTCTGGAATATTAAATACATTGTTATTAACTGTGGTCATCATGCTGTGCAATAGAGCACTAAAATTTATTCCTCCTACCTGAAACTTTATACCCTTTGACCCACATTTCCCCTTTCCTCATCACCCTTTGCCCCCCAGTCTTTGGTAACCACCATTCTACTCTGCTTCTATGCAAACTCAACTGGTTTTATAAGCGATCAGGGATTTAAGAGGACTTTACTATTTTATAGTTAAATTTATTTCATACTGGAGAATGATTTTCTCACCTTGTTTATTACATAATTGTAGAGGATTGAATTTAGAAAGATATAATGTAAGAGTTTTCTCTTAACTATTTTTGATGCTTCCTTACTTTTTGTCCTCTTCCCCCAATTTTACCTCTTTGGTGGGTAAAATATTATTTCATAAAAGTTATGTTTGCAGTCTTCAAAGTGACTTCTTAGAAGTGAAACTTGGATCAACTTTTTTTTCAACCCCCCAGCTATAAAAGTATTTTCACTTTTGATTTGTTAAAACATACTATGTCTTATAAATGCTTGAAATGTATTTTTAGGCAAGAATTTCAAAATTGAAAAAAATCTTCCCAAAATTAAGCCACAAGCACTCAAATGATTGAGGACCTTTTTCTTCCACATCCATATATATATGTGTGTCTGTGTGTGTGTTTGTATTTATATACTAAGACCGTCCCTTTCTTGTGGACTGTATTTTATTGGTTTAAAGTTGCAAGTCCTGTGAAACCAGGCTGAAATCAGAATTAGAAGGTATTAATTATCATACACACTCCAAGTATCTCAGTCAAGTAACAGGAATAACTGATTTCAGTGCCTGGGAGGAAGGCCTGGAACTTGGGAAAGACTTGGAGGGGAGGACTGGAGGGGGAAAAGTCCTCAATAGAGACAATTGGGTTGTTGCGGAGGGGTGACCTTTAACCTTTGGAAGGGCATTTATTTGGGAACAGCTGAAAAGCATTTACTTCGAGGGGGGTGGGAGAGAGGTAGAATCTCGTGGAAGTATTTGCTTTAATAGGTCCCGGGTGATTTAGGGATCTTTCGAGTCGGTTGGTCTTGTGGGTGGCAAGGGCTACGCTGGAGGGGTCGCGTCCCAGTCTCGGGGAAGGCGGCAGGAGGCATCTGGGTGTTCCTGAAAACTGGGAGTTGGGGGGAAGGGTAGTGGGGAAAGTGGAATTCAGCGTGGATTTCTGTCTGCGTGTAGGACTATTAGAGGAGGCGCAGGGGAGCCACGCGGTGTACTCTCCGCCCCGAGAGAACTCTGTGGCTGCGCCTGCGACGGGCACGGCGGCCTGCGCCAAAGCCGCTTTCCCCAGGCGGCGGGCGCTCCCCCCGGCCCGGGCCGCGGCCCTCCCGCCCCGGCGGGGCCGCGCGGTGGATTGTGGGCTGGGGGCTGCGGCGGCCTCCGGCGCTGTCTCCCCGCACCCGACCGGGCCAAGCCGGCTGGGCCGGCGGGTGAGGGAAAGCAGTGGAGCCGGGAGCAGAAGCGCTAGAGGCAGTGGTCGTGGCGCGGCGGCGGCGGGTCCCCTGGAGGCCGGGGATGTGGGAGAGGCGGCGGCAGCAGCGGCGGAGGCGGCGCTGCGGACCCGGGGGAAACTGCTGGCTGACAGGACACCCGGGAGAGACGTGAGGTAGCCGCCGCTGCCGCCTCTCACCCCCGAGTGGAGCTGGGCTCGAGAGGGCGGCCCTGTGCTCCCCGGGCCGACTGGCCAGCGGGCGCGGGGCGGGGGCGGGAAGCCGGGCTCGGGCCCGGCCGGGCGCCGGGCGGCGGCGGCCGTGGAGCAGCAGCCTCGGTGCGACGTGGAGGGCTGGAGGCGGCGGCGATGCACTAGGCCTCGCTCAGGGCGGCTGCCCCGGGACCCGCAGGTAGGTGTGCCCCGCGGCCCCCGCGCGTCGCGGCCCACTCTCACCCCGACCTACTGCGGAGAGAGGACTGAGACCCCACCCCCTCGGCTATCCTCCCCAGCCCGAAGCGGACGGAGTTTCGGTCACAACTGACCGGCGCTGAAGCTTCCATTCTCCTCTCCGCCACCTCCTTTTTTTTTTTTTCCTTTTCACTCTCTCTCCGGGATCGGGGCTGGCAGCTGTGTTCCCTACCTCCTGTCGGCTACCGCAAACGCCGCTCTAGCCCCTCTCTTTCCGGGATCCCAGCTTTGGAACTTCCATCACCCCCTTAAACGCTGCCCCCAAACTTTCCCTTTTCTTTTTCCAGCCAGGCCCCTAGTCCTATTGGATTCTATTGGAATCGTTTAAACATTTGTTTGTTTTTCTCTCCGGGGAAGGCTAACCCAAAGAGTTACTCAGTCTTTTGCATTTTTGACAATGTAGCTTGAAAGAATTTGTTCAATAATTAATTTTCTTCAGTTCTGCCTCCTTCCATCTCTGCACAGATAGAAAGGGCAGGCCCTCCCTGCCGTCTCTGCTCTCCCGTCGTTGACTTAGGAACTTTGGCTTGCCAATTATAATTAGACATTTGGTCTGTTCATGTGTTGAGTTCAAGATGGTATTTTTAACATTTTGACTGACCGGAATTGCGAAAAAAATTTTTTTTCCTTCTAATCAGCTTTATTTTTTGGTCTTTATTGAGGCTCTTACTTTTGAGGAATTAAATTATACTGTTTTTGTTTTTAATTGGTTGTATTTCTGATTTGTCAAATCCAGAGCAGTCTTAAGAGTAAACGACTTTAAGTAATACCATGATAAATTACTTGTAGTATACTGAGAAATGTTATTGCGATAACCTAAACTGCAAATTTTGATGTACATTCACTTTTATAAATCCGAAGGAGAGTTCTAATTGGAAAAAGCACCTTCAGAGCCTAAATGATTTCTAAGCAGTTAAATGATGGAACAGAGGGCATGATGGGATTTGTTTGTTTGACTGTATTTGTAGCGTAGTCAGAATCGGATTTCCTAGAAATGGATGTTGATGGTTCGTAGTGATCATCGTTGCTCATGATAGGTTTGGGTAAAAATGATCAGTATGTGTAGTTGATGTTTGGGACAGTAGAGTTTGCAATTTTATTGTAATTTGGCTATTTTAAAATTATGTTCTGATAACTTAAGAGTTATTACACTACCAATCTAAGAGGCAGTCTGAGGATCACTTTTTAAATAAATGAAAAATGTTTTAATGGGTTTTTAAAATAAAGAATGCATCACAACCAAATCGTAAACACTGTTTTGTTGTTGTTAATATTCATATATTTTATTCTTGTAGAACTATTGTTACTACAGCATTTGGCTTTCTGAAGTGTTTTTGAAATTAGAATTTAATACTAAAAGTTTACAAGGAAAAGGTGATTACTTTTGCATATGTTTATATTTTCTGGAAAGTTAAAATTTATTTCTGGATAAGGTAATTTTTTGTGTCAGAATTAAAGTCAATTCCTATATAGCCCATGAAACGGCAAATTTTGCAGAATTAGTTCTTCATCACACTATTTTTTTTTTTTTTTTTTTTTTTTTTTGAGACATGATCTTGCTCTGTCGCCCATACTGGAGTGCAGTGGCGCGATCTCGGCTTGCTGCAACCTCCGCCTACCGAGCTCAGGTGATTCTCCTGCCTCAGCCTCCCGAGTAGCTGGGACCACAGGCGTGCCCACGCCTGGCTAATTTTTGTATTTTTAGTAGAGAGGGGGTTTCATCATATTAGCCAGACTGGTCTCAAACTCTTGACCTTGTGATCCACCCACCTCGGCTTCCCAAAGTGCTGGGATTAGAGGTGTGAGCCACAGCCCCAACCCATCACACTCTTTGTTTTAATCAACAAAAGTTAATTACAATTTCTTTTTCCTGCTCTTTTTAAAAACTGCTTTATCGAGATAAAATTAACATACCATAAAATACGTCCATTTAAGGTGTACAACTTGGCCGGGTTCGGTGGCTCATACCTGTAATCCCAGCACTTTGAGAAGTCTAGGCAGGTAGATCACCTGAGGTCCAGAGTTTGAGACCAGTCTAGCCAACATGGTGAAACCCCGTCTCTATTAAAAATATAAAAATTAGCCGGGAAATTAGCCGGGCATAGTGGTGAGTGCTCTGTCATCCCAGCTACTGGGGAGGCCGAGGCTGGAGAATCGTTTGAACCTGGGAGGTGGAGGTTGCAGTGAGCCGAGATCGCACCACTGCAGTCCAGCCTGGGTGACAGAGTGAGACTCTGTCTCAAAAAAAAAAAATGTGCAATTCAGTGGTTTTTAGTTTATTTAAGTAATTGTGCAAACATCACCATAATCTAATTTTAGAACATTTTCATCATTCCCTCAAAAAACCTCGTGTCCATTAACAGTTACTCCCCATTCTCTTCACCCCAGCCCCATCTTTAGGCAACCAGTAGTCTACTTTCTGTCTCAATGTTGGCCCAATGTGGGCCTTTCATATAATGCTGTGGGCTCATAGCTTTTTGAAAAGCTTTTCCTTTAAAATCAGTGTGCATGTTAAAATTTTTTATTTGAGCTAGGGAATAAGCAACTGATCACCAATATTAAAAGTGATGTTGTGAATAACAGTTACACTTTTTGGTTGTATTCAGCATAAAGTTGGAGAAAGAAGGCATGAATGTCTTCAGTAACCTCAAGAGGTGGTTTGGTCAGGTCGGAATCAATAAGTAAAAGTGGGCATTTTTGTCATTGAATATTAGAATATCAGGGTTGGAAAAGATCTTAAAGGTCATCAGCTTACTTCCTACTTACCTCACTATTAGTTGGCAGCAACCAGATGAGGAAATCTGGAGATTAGAAGCTTGAATCTCTAGGATGCGTGGCTCAAGAACCACAGCGTGGCCATGTAAAGCAAGAAATGGGACTTTGGAAGTTAGAATTGTTTAGATTCTTGTATATATGTATGTATTTGACATTTTGCTATCACAGCTGAGAAAGAACTGGACATTCCCCCAACTTTGGGGGAAAAGTGTGTGACTATATGTAGCTACATTGATGAAACCCATATTACAAAATCCTCTAAAAATGCTTTAACCTAAGGAAGGATAGCAGATGTATTATTTAGGTATCTTGTACTATTAATGTCTTATTTTTTTAAAAAACAAATTTTAAAAAATTATAATTAACAGGGCCAGTTGGAGGTTTCCTTTCTCAAATATCCAGTGCCCTAACATCTAAAACAATGGCTCTGCAAGGATGGTTTTGACCTCCAAGGAAAATTTGGCAATGTCTAGAGACATTTTTGGTTGTCATAGCTGAAGGAAATGCTATTGGCTAGGGATGTTGCTAAATACCCTACAATGCACAGGACATATCGCATCCACCTCTGCAAGAAATTATCTGGTTCAAAATGTCATTGGTACCATTGTAAACCTAGGGGTTGCTTGATTTCTGGTAAGGACCTAGTGTTTTTGATTCCTACCAGGTGGGAAAATAGTCTCAGTGGGCATTGTTTGGTGAATTAGATTAACACCTTAGATCCTCTAGCAACTAACTGTTTCTTTGCAAGAGGAGGAATTGAGGGAAAAATAAAAGGAAATCTATTTATGACACAATGCAGATATTCCTTTGTATATTTAGGTTGTCTTCAAATCTGAAAAAAGAAACCCTTTTTTTCCTAAAAATAGACTTAAATTTACTGCAAATTTGGATATTGTTTTGCATTGTTAGTTACTTTTGCATATGTTTTTGAAATTGTAAATAGAATATATTCATATCTTTTATCCAGAAGTGATTTTTTTTTTCTTGGCAGCTTCAACTACCAAGAAAGGAGAAGTAAGCTCAGTGTTTAACTTAATGTATGTATGTTGTGAATGTCCAGAAAAATTCAAAGCTTATAATGAATCTCTTTTTTTCCCCTATGAGCTCCACTTTTGACTATTTAATGTTTTTAACAAGCTTAATTTGTTGATGAAAGAAGGTAATTGACAGTTGAGATCACTTTTGCTATTTATCATCCATACCTTATGGATAAGTTACTCAAGTTATTCTTTCTGAGCCTCAGTTTTCTCATGTGTAAAATAGGGGTAGTGATAATCCATGTATTACAAGGCTATTGTAAGAATTATTAAATGAGGTAATATGTATTAAGATGCTGTGTCAACTATAACATACTGTAGAAGAGTTATTCGCTTCAGAAGAATCAAACTAGGAAGGAATATAGGGGTTGTCAAAGGCAGGAATATAGATAGTAAGGCGGAGAATAGTGATGGCTGACAGCCTCTCTAGGGAGGAGAGAAGCACTAAATACAAATATTGATAACTAGTAAAATAACTAGTGTATCAATATTTGAAACTCCTTAATATAGGGGCAAACTGACTTCCTTCTGTAGCACCTGAGAGTATCACCGTTATAGCACAGTAAAATAACTGATTATTAAAATGGTGAAATTAAGTTATTAAGAAAAGATTACCTTGTTTTCAAATATGCTATTTGAGAAGACTTGAAAATATATATTTTATTTCAGAGTTAAAAATTTTTGTAAGTAACTTATACAAATAGTTTTAGTCTTTTTAAGAGTATGCTATAGGTATTTGGATTAATTCCCTTTTTGGGAGTAATCCTTTTGTCTTCATTTACTATGCCTGCCTTCCTGTGTATTTGAAGAGTTTTTCTACCAGTGGTAATTGTTCTTCAGATGTGAGGCTTAACTGAAGAAATAGGGGTTTTAAGCCTACTCACCATTTGTAAAATCTCATTTCCTTCTAGATTTCTTTTTAAATTATTTTTCATCTTTCTATGCAAAAAAGTCACTTGATTTTTCTATATGTCCAGTAGTCCACAGTTATGCTGTAGCGTTTAAAGTTGAATTAATTAAAATGCATGAAATGAATGGGCAAAAATATAATTTCTTACAATTTTATTATTATTTAAAAAAATAAAGTCGCACTCTGTTGCCCACCCTGGAGTGCAATGGCGCAATCTCAGCTTACTGCAACCTTTGCATCCTGGGTTCAAGCGATCTCCTGCCTTACCCTCCTGAGTAGCTGGGATTACAGGTGCACGTCACTGCGCCTGGCTAATTTTTGTATTTTAAGTGGAGATAGGGTTTCGCCATGTTGGTCAGACTGGTCTCAAACTCCTGACCTTGTGATCTGCCTACCTCAGCCTCCCAAAGTGTTGGAATTACAGGTGTGAGCCACCACGCCCAGCCAATTTCTTACAATTTTGTTAACTGGTCACCTCTCTTTCACAATCATATAAAAATAAGGGTAGAGGTGGTCAAAGGCCCAGCTATTCAGTAAGATTTTTATGGGGTAATTTGAGGGTAGAATAGTTACAGATAATATTCAGAATAAGTAATGTGGTATTGATAGGTATTACATATGTTATATATATATATCAGTATTTACTTAATAACATTATTTGAGGTATACTCTATACTTAAATCTTCCCAGTTATCCCAAAAATCTTTATAGCTTTTTCCCCCCTCAAATGCAGGATTCATGCAAGGTTAATGCATTGCATTTGGCTGGTATGTCTCTTTAAGTCTTCCCCAGTCTGGACTAGTCCTACCGCCTTCCTCTCTTCTTTAGGTTTATCTGTTGAGAAGTAGAGACTGTATGTCCTGGAGCATGTTCCACATTCTGAATTGGTCTGTTCCTCATGATTAGATTCTAGTCAGACATTTCTGGTGAGACCACCACACAGATGATGTGTATTTCTACTGCTGTATTACATCAGGAGGCACGTGATTTCAGGCTGTCACTCTATTGGTAATGCAAGTTTGATCACTTGGTAAAGGTGGGACTGACAGATCTCTCTACTATTTAATAAATAATTTATAGAGGATACTTAATAGCCATGTAAATATCCTATTCCCTGACAACCCTTTAACCAGTGATTTTGGTATCCATTAATGATCCTTGCTTGCATCAGTCATTATGTTGGAGGATTACAAATGGTGACTTTCTTTTTCATTCCTTCTGCTTTTATTACCTCCTCTGACTTTTTCAGGGCATTGAGGTCAGGTTAGATAAATTCTGAATATAGGCCACTGAATGTAGAAATCAGGTCATTCCTAACCTTTCCTGGAGCCAAGTAAGTGGTGAAGATGGAAGACAGCTAAGGAGGTAGACCAAAAAGAGAATTGAGGTTTGCCAGTGAAGGGGAGGTAAGAAGTAGTAGCTGGAGTCGGCAGGGAGGAGGGAAAGGGCCTTCATTTGGTGCTTGAACTTTTTTTTTTTTTGATGGGCCGATGAAGAGATCAAAGATAGAATTGGGGAATAACTAATAGAAAAAGGTCCCAGATGAAGCAGGAAGAGGTAAGATCAAGAACAGCTGTTAGGGGATTAACTCTGGAAAAGAGTAGACACCTATACTCTATCTCAGAAAGTTAGGAGTTGTGTATGGATGAGAATTAGATACATTTGGATATGGACGGAAAAAACTACATCTGGGACCTTTTTTTTTTTTTTTTTTTAAACAGTTACTTTTTGAGCCTTGGGTTGTTGCAAGTAGGCAGGCTAGGGGACTTGAGGAGAGTGTTGAAAGTGTTACACATATTGTGGGGAATGGAGAAGATAAGTGTTTCAAGATAAATAAGTGAAAGAATTGCTGAGCAGCATCAGAGGCTCGTTGGAGATTGGAACTCATAAATTTGTAATCAGCATATTTTACTGTTTTTTCTGGCAGTGTTCTGCAACCAGGAGAAAAGCAAAGACAGATTGTATTGAAGGTGGATGAGGGAGGAGAGATGCAAGGGAGACGAAGTAATGGGGATGTAGGCTAAGTAATGAAGTTAGTAAAGTAAACAGGGCTACGATACCCGACCAGTGGGGAGGGATGTAAGGGTAATGCCAAGCAGTGATTAATTAAAATACTAATCCATTGTTCATTTGAGGTTATAGTAATCATAAACCCTGTATTTACTTTTCCCTTAAACTAACATTTAATATTTTTATTTGTGAACTATTTACTGACTTAATGCAGATGTCTCTTAGCTATTTTGCTTTATTTTCCCTAAAATGAAAATTCCTTGAAAGTATCATCTTTGTTACTTAATAAGTGTCTAATAGTTTATATATTTGAGATATTTATTCAATAACTCTGAATGAGTGATTTTAAGATTATCTTGCTAATATTTGGCTGGGACACCAAGAAGAGAATACAAGTGTCTAATGTGGTTCATTTTGACTGACAAAAATTTCACTAGTTATACAGTCATATCTATGGCCCAAAGGAGTAAGAAACCATCCAAGTTATTTTTTTGTTGTTGTTGGAATTTCTACATGCTAGAGACAGATTTTATCTTAGTATAGTTTATTCATATTCCAGGCCTGTGACCCTTAAACAATTTTTTTTTGTTTTCTTTTGAGATGGAGCCTGGCTATGTCGCCAGTCTGGAGTGCAGTAGGGTAATCACGGCTCACTGCCACCTTCCCCTCCCATATTCAAGTGATTCCCCTATCTTTAGCCTTCCGAGTAACTGGGACTACAGGCATGCACCACCACGCCCAGCTAACTTTTTATATTTTAGTAGAGACAGGGTTTGACCATGTTGGCCATGATGGTCTGGATCTCCTGTCCTTGTGACCTGCCCGCCTCAGCCTCCCAAAGTGTTGGGATTATAGGCATGAGCCACCGCGCCTGGGCCTCCCCTTAATTTTAATGGCTGCTATAATGTTATAATTCTCTGATGAGTGCTGGGGAAAAAAAGACATTGCTTTTATTTGGAATATTATCTAGACTTAAAAATTATATATTATTTTATGAGGATATTTATGATTTTTATTCCTGATAAAGATGTCACATGAAATAGCATTTGTTTTATAAGCCATTTAAAAATATTTAAATCTAAGGTTACAAATTGTTATAATTTTTATCCTTCTAGTCACTATTATTTCTTATTGTTCCTTGTCACTAAATAAAAAGTAAATAAGTAACCTTAGGAAGCGCATGCATTCAGAGTTTCCTGCAAAGCACAGGGTCTTGTAAATGCTATATGAGGATGTAAAGAAAAAGCAAATTAGATTACTACAACTTTGTTCTTATTTTCTGGGTTCCTTAAGCCTCTTCCATACTTCTTTAATGCTCAAGAGGACTATAGAAGTTCTTATTTATATGACAACCCCAATGTTAGTATTTCTTGAGGGTATGTTTAGATTGTACCTTCAATACTGAGATTTTTGTGAGCCATAATATATGTGATATGCATTTAAAAAAATTTAAGGATTTTTAAAAATTATGATTAAACTAGATTTTGTCAAATGATAAATCTTAAGTATAGTGTAGAAGTATATTGCTATTTGTGTATAGGTAGTGTGAAAAACTTAACTATACCATTTACCAGAAATTGACTCTTACATTTCAAAAATGTTGTGGAAAGTACTTCTTAGAATATGAGATATTTGATGTATTTTGTAGGCAAACAGCAAGAAACCAACTGAAGGATGAGATTAAAGAGGAATAATATAAGGTGGTGGAGAAAGGAGGGGGCAGAGTTTTTACTATGGTAACAAACTCCTGAGTTCTATCAAACTGATCTTTGGTAGGACATTACAGTATGGTTAAGTTTTTCTTGCATATTATCAGTACTTCTAAATTTGGGGAAATGAAATTTAAGATTTTTTTTTGTTGTTGCTTTTAAAAAAATAGCAGTCAAGTATGGACTTTAAAAAAAATTAGGTCCAAAATTGTATCAAAATTATGTCAAAAAAGCTCTGTCCAGCTCCAGTGTTAAAAAGAAATTCCACTTTATCCATGTTTTCTCAAATTAGACATTTTTTTTAAAAAAGTTAATTTATAAGTCAATTATACGGGGCCAGGCGCAGTGGCTTATGCCTGTAATGCCAGCACTTTGGGAGGCAGAGGTGGGCGGATCACCTGAGGTCAGGAGTTTGAGACCAGCCTGGCCGACATGGTGAAACTTCGTTTCTACTGAAAAAATACGAAAATTTAGCCAGGCAAGGTGACAGGCGCTTGTAGTCCTACTTTCTTGGGAGGCTGAGGCAGGAGAATCAGTTGAATCCAGAAGCGGGAGGTTGCAGTGAGCTGAGATTGCGCCACTGTACTCCAGCCTGAGTGACAGAGCGAGACTGTCTCAAAAAAATAGATAAATAAAAGGGTCGATTATATGGAATTCAGAAGTTGTTGTTGTTGAGAAGGCCTCTCTCCATTGCCTCGGTCAGAGTGCAGTGGCGCCATCACAGCTCACTGCAGCCTCAACTTCTTGGGCTCAAACTTTCTTGAAAGTGCTAAAATGATGGGCCAAAGTAGTGTATTTAGCTCCCATTACAGATGCCAAATTAATTCCTTTGGTAAGAAAAATGCAGTAGATTACACTGATGAAAGTGTAGGCTGGGCGTGGTGGCTCACGCCTGTAATCCCAGCACTTTGGGAGGCTGAGTCAGGCGGATCACCTGAGGTTAGGAGTTTGAGACCAGCCTGGGCAACGTGGTGAAATCCCATCTGTACTAAAAATACAAAAATTAGCTGGGCGTGGTGCCGGGTGCCTGTAGTCCCAGCTACTAAGGAGGCTGAGGCAGGAGAATCGCTTGAACCTGGGAGGCAGAAGTTGTGAACTGAGATCTTGCCACTGTACTCCAGCCTGGGCAACACAGCGAGACTCCATCTCAAAAAAAAAAAAAAATTTTATAGTATCTTTTTCCTTTTGGAATAATCCTGGTCTTATAAAATTATCACAATTAGATGTTAATTATATCATTCAATAGAAGATGAACATAAGTAATAGTTATGAGAGTAAATAATTATTGGTTCAGTCATCGATCTAATAAGGAGACAGAAAAAGAAAGCACCAGGTGCCTGAAATGGATGGGAAGGAGTAGTGAAATAATTTAAAATTTTTTTATTGGTGCAGAGACAGAGGCATGGAACTTAGAATCAGAAAATCTGAATTCAGATTCCCTCTTCACAGTTAACTCACTAAATGGTCTGAAATCAAGTTACTCTTGAACTTGTTTCTTCATTCATATAATAGAGATCATTGATTCATTGATTCAGAAATGTTTTTCTTACTAGGTTAATTTGAAGATGAACAAAAATCTGAAAGTAAGCAAGTATGAACTGTATAGTGTTCACTGTATTTTACTGGAGAGTCAGATATTAGTGATGATACAGTTCTTCTTGTCTTTCCATTTCGTTCTTCCCTGTCATCCTTCCTTCTTTCATTGATAACGTATTTTTACTGCACTCTTGATCTAACACTTCACAGAACCTTTAGAACCTGCAGTCCCAGCTGATTTCCACTCCTCCTCCTCCTCACACATTGGGCACAGGAATAGGGTGTGAGGCAACTTTTCTAGGTCAGCCTGCTTATTTTCTCACTGTTGCTTGACAAAGTCCTGTCTTTCTCAAGGTGTGGCATAAACCTGAGGTACCTTATAGTCCCTGGGCTTGATCTTCTTTCTTTCTCACTTTGCCTTTCCTTTTCCCATCCCCTCTCACCCCATTCCTGTGTGTACGTAACTCTGACCATCTCCTTTCTCCACCATTTACTTGTTCCTTTTTTTTTTTTTTTTTTTTTGAGACAGAATCTCGCTCTGTCACCCAGGCTGAAGTGCAGTGGCGTGATCTCGGCTCATTGCAACCTCTGCCTCCCGGGTTCAAGCGATTCTTGTGCCTCAGCCTCCAGAGTAGCTGAGATAACAGGTGCCTGCCACCACGCCCGGCTAATTTTTCATATTTTTTGTAGAGACGGGGTTTCACCATGTTGGCTAGGCTGATCTTGAACTCCTGACCTCAGGTGATCCACCCGCCTCAGCCTCCCAAAGTGCTGGAATTACAGACATGAGCCACCGTGCCCAGCCTCTTGTTCCTCTTTAATCTCACCCTTCAGTTGGCTTCTTGCTGTTTGCCTACAAATATGCCCAGGTCTCCGTTTGCCTAAAAGATTCTTGCTCAACTCTTGTTCTTTTTTTTTTCTTTTTACCATGAAAGAGATGTTGATACTGTTGCCTTTATTACTTCATCACTTACTTCTTAACCTCAGTGGGATGGCTTCTTCCCTAACCACTGTCCTGAAACTGTTCTTAATCCAGTATCCTTTCTAAAGTTAGTAATCTCCTTGACCTCTTTGCAGCATGTTGATGCTACTTACTGTTTGCACTTTACTTCCTGATACATCTTCCCTGTGTAAGGATGATATTTCTGATTGCTGTTGTCTTTTCCTCTAAACAGATTTGCCCTACCCCAGAGCTTCCGTTAGCTCTCTTCTTTGGCACTTTCTCCACTTGTAACATCACTTTCCTGTAACTATCTGTAGTTATCTACTAATTCATTCCTGTAATGTAATTGAACTAGAAGCAGTAATGGAAAATTTAGGGAGGCAGGATTCTGTTCACTACAAGAATTTTTTTTCTCCAAAGTAATTATGGTTGTTTTACAGTAGTACTCTGCTTTTGAAGTAGTTAATTCTTCATTATTGAAGTTTTCAAGTAGAGGCAGATAGACCCCTTGTAGAAAGGATTTATATATGAAGTAGAAAGTTGAGGCAGATATTCTTTTAAAGTTTGTCCAACTCAGACATTGTAATTTTTATCTCGTCTGCTCTACTTCCATGGACTTAACTTTGACCTATACTCAGATATCTTCCAAACCATTATTTCCAGTCACTCCCCTACCACCTCCTCATCTCTGTTCTCTCCCACAGGCACAGTTTTTGTCATCAAAGTTGCTTTTGTTCTAGGCCACCATGTTTTCTGGCTTCATTATCACTTTCCAATATTCTTTTTACCCCCTTCAGTGTCATGGCAGTGAGGATCATTTTTCTTGCTTTGGTGACTTTGCTGAAAGTAAATTATGTCTGCCCATATTGGTTTGTTTGTTCTTGCTCTTTCCCCTCTATTTCCCCCACCCACTACCTCTCTCTCCAGGATTAGGAATGCTCAAGCACAGAAAAAGACACCAGAAGAGGAGGATCAGGATCCTAAATTTGTAGTTATTTTAAAATTTTCTATGGCACAGTTGAAATGTTAATATTTGCTGACCGTTTAAAAAGTAAGATGTTTGCCAGGCATGGTGGCTCACACCTATAATCCCAGCACTTTGGGAGACCAAGGTGGGTGGATCACCTGAGGTCAGGAGTTCGAGACCAGCCTGACCAATATGGTGAAACCCTGTCTCTACTAAAATTACAAAAATTAGCTGGGCATGGTGGTGTGTGCCTGTAGTCCCAGCTAATCAGGAGGCTGAGGCAGGAGAATGGCTTGAACCTGGGAGGCAGAGGTTGAAGTGAGCTGAGATTGCGCCACTGCACTCTAGCCTGGTGACAGAATGAGACTCAGTCTTAAAAAAAAAAAACAAAAAAACAAAATATTTATAATAATGGTTGTTGCAATTATTCATTGAATGTCTACTGTGTACCAAGTATTATGCTATGAACTTATATAAGTTATTTAAATCTTACGACACTCCTATGAGGAAGATACTGCTGCTGTCCCATTTTACAAATGAGGAAACTGAGACTTAGGAAGGTAAGACAGTTGTCACACAACTAATAAATGACAGAGATCTGACTCATTGTATGGCCAGTACTCTTAACTAGTATATCGTTTTATAAGGAAGGTGGAGATCTAGAATCAAATTTCAGAAAGTCAAGTAATGTTATACAAACAAGAAAATATATTTTGGATTTATATTTTTAGATTATTTGAAATGTATGTGAACATTTTGAGGTACTGTATTAGTGGCTTATGTGTCTTTACCCACTCTCTGTGATATTCATTCATTTGCTCATTCATTCATTGAATAGTCATGTGGTTTATTGAATGCTTAGACTTTGTATTGGGTGTGGTATAGGAAAGTGAATGAAACAAATGTAAGTTTACAGTATAGTGGCAGAGATAGGAAACAAGTAGGTAAATAATCACGTAATTTATTTATTTTGGTCTAAAGTTTTCCCACCTTTTTAAAATGACTAAGTATCCAAGCCAATTTCTTAATAGAATATCTCATACTCTTAATTTGTCTCATTGTTTCCTCATATATGGCGGTTTAAACCTTACTATCCTACTTCTTTCTGTTTACTGTAAACTCAAAGGTAGGTCTAGAGTCAACGGAACTGAACCTTGAGTTCACAGACTCTGTAGGGTCTGTAGAATTCAGGGAATCTGTGAACTTTAGATGGGGAAAAAATTACATCTTTATTTTAACTTACCTGTAACTCAGTGGTTCTCAACTGGGGTGAGTTCGTCTTCTCCTTCCCCAACCCTTGGACATTTGGCAATGTCTGGAGACGTTTTTGATTGTCACAGCTGGGTGGGTACGAGAGAGTCCCTGATAACATAATTATCCCATTCAAAATGTCAGTAGTGTCAAGGTTGAGAAACTCTGCTCTAACTGGATTTTAGCATTTCCTTTAATTATGAATATAAGAAACCCTTCATGGATACAGTATGGACAGTACATTTACAGTACCTGTAGCTTTGTCACCAATAGAAATCTCAGGTATTCTCATATCACATTCAATTGCTGCAGATATCTTAAGATTTAATTTATGCTCATTTGTTGTCTATAAATTAAGGTAGTTGCTAGATTTGTATTAAGAAGCATTAATAGACTGGGCATGCATGGTAGCTCATGCCTGTAATACCAGCACTTTGGGAGGCTGATGCAGGAGGACTGCCTGAACCCACGAGTTCAGGACCAGCCTGGACAATATAGCAAGACTTCCTCTCTACAAAAATACAAAAATTAGCCAGGTGTAGTGGCGTGCACTTGTGGTCCCAGCTACTCAGGAGCTGAGGTGGGAGGATCCGCTTGCACCCAGTAGGTTGAGATTGCAGTGAGCTGTGATTGTGCCACTGCACTCCAGCCTGGGTGACAGAGTGAGACCCTGTCTGAAAAAGAAGAAATAATATTACTGTTATAATTTAAACAATTATTATGGTAACTGTATTTCAGTATAATTGTCCATTGTAGTCTTGTGTGTTTTATGCATTTAGAAACATTATTCTAAGATGGCATCCACAAGCTTTACCAGACTGTAAAAGAAATCCACAGGGCAATAAAGCTTAATTCCTGATCTAGAGATTTGATGGGGTTGGATTAAACATTTTTGGAGAGAATATTTCATAGGTAATGATGTTTATTTCCTATTTTGTCATTTCATGAATTACATAATATCAGGTTGTTCTCCTATTATCAGTAACATTAAGTTTAATGACTTAAGGTGGTGACAGCCAGGTTTCCATTTTAAAGATACATTTTCCCCTTTGTGTTGCTAAGTAATCTGTGAGGTAATACTTAGGCACTATGAGAATATTCTGTTTTTAACGACTTTTCACCTAATGGCCTTAGCATACATTGGTGATTTTTGCCTGAATTAGCTTTTACATTGGGGGTTGCAAATTGGTGATTTTCTAATTTGGTCATTCCTTCTGTATTTATTACTGGAATTCTTCAGGGGAGATTTTCTTTCCCCACCCCCTTTCCTTATCTCTTTTTCCTCCCTTAAGTATCTCTATGTATCCATTAAGTTTCACTTATTCCATATGTTATACTCTGTTACTTTTAAAAAATATGCTTAAGTTGTCCCAAATGTGGCCCGTGGGAACCCCCTTTTAACTTGGCCCTTTGTCCTCTTGATAGGTCCTACTGGTCTTTGAGCATATCTTGCTTTCTGACGCAGGAGTGCTCAGGATAGACTTGTTCTTTCTGTATTCCATGTCTGGAGTTACATATTTCTTCAAAGAGTCCTGGTTTATTTTAGTTGGAGGCAGTATTTAGAAACAGAGGTCTGGGCACCAGGTGTGTTCATTGCTTGGTGGGGGTCTGGCTGGTGGTTGGGGTCGGGGGAGGTAATGCTTCTAGTGCCTTTCAAAAGAAGTTTTTAGCTGAACATAAAAAGATATTTTGAGCTATATGAAAGAAAATCAAATCTTTACTCATCCTTAGAAATCCCTTTTTTTTTTTTTTTGGAGTGGATGATTCTATTTTTTCTTTTCCTTATTAGCCCAGACCCATTCTGTTATTACTTAAGTATTATTGGCAGCTATCTGTTTTGTCTGTCTGTTCTGATATGTTCTACATACCATCCATTTTATTCATCTATAAAATTTTTATTATGTGTGTGACAGTAACTGTGATAAGCAAATAGAATGCACAGGAAAACAGAAACATCAAGAAATTCAAAGTCTGATAGGGAAGGAACTATATGAAAACCAAAACCTCAGTATGATTGATGCAAAAATTGAAATACGTAGAGTGACTAAGTGTGAGAAACCAAAGAAAGCTTCAAGAGAAAATACTATTCAAACATAGTATTGATACAATTACAAGGAGATTACCATGTGAAAAAGGTAGAGCTGTTTATAGATTCTCATTACAGTTGTTAAAATGCCAGATTTGTTTCTAGATAGTAGTTAACTTGAACTATCAGAAATCAATAGTTCCCTGCGTTTAGTGCTTAGAGCTTTCCATTTTCCTGTATTCTGTGTATTTTGTTTGCTTGTTTGTTTTTTCGAACTGATTTTTTTTCTGAGTAGACAAACTCATTGCTTATCCTGAAACCTTCTTAAGGTGTCTCATCATTTTTGTTCTTTAGCCTTTCAATGACAGATTATTTCTTTGCTGAAATTTTGTGATTCAGATGTCATGTACATTTGTTATATTTGTTTGTACATCTATGTCTTATGAATAAATCTGTCATGTTTTCTTACCAGTGATTGTACTTTTATAATTATGCGATAATCAGTACAAAGTTTGGTTCTTACTGTAGGGAGATTTTCTTAATAATAAGCTGTGGATGGTGAAGGCAGTGGAGAGTCAAATGTTTGGAAATTGGGACTCACCTTTATAGGCTGTCCCCTAGGTTTTTGTAATCCCCTTTTACTAGAGATCTTCCCTCTTGTTATAAGAATTAAGAGTGGTGTAGGAAAAAAGGGAATGTGCATATGTTTTCCAATTCAAAATCTTTGAAGAGTAAACCATGTGTTTTTCTCCGCAGATACAGAAATAACTTAAAAGAATCTAGAAGTATTTTTTCCTGCTATCTGCCTACATATTTCTAGGTTTCTAAAATGCCACTTAGGGTTTCTTTTTTTCTGTAAAAACCGCATGGTAAATAGAATAAATCAAGGTATCAGCATAGTATTGTCAGAATGAATATCTAATTTATCTAACATTAAGCAATGGATGTTTCACATAAATACATTTTCCACATACCTGTGGCATAACACTTTGTGTCAAAATGTATTTATTTTAGATCTTGGGGTACAGAGTAAGATGGTGAACTAGAAGCTCCACTGGATGTCCCCCTCCACAGGAACACCAAATTTAACAACTGCACACAAAAAGCACTTTCATAAGAAACAAAAATCAGGTGAGCACTCACAGAACCTGGTTTTAACTTCATATTGCCCAAAGAAGCACTGAACAGGATAGGAAAGACAGCCTTGAATTGCTGATACCACCTCTCCCCCAACCCCCATGCAGTGACTGTGGGGTATGGAGAAATTTGTATGCTTGGGATAGGAGGAGTGCAGCAATTGTGAGACTTATTATTGAATGCACTGTAACAGCAAAAAGCAAAACCAGGCTGAACTCAGCTGACGCCCACACATGGAGGGAGCATTCAGACCATCCCTAGCCAGAGGGGAATTGCCCATCTCAGCGGTTGGAACTTGAGTTCTGGCAAGCCTTGCCACTGTGGGCTAAGGTATGCCAGGGTCCTAAATAAACTTAAAAGGCAGGGTAGGCCAAAAGGACTGCAAGTCCTAGGGCTGAGCTGGGCTCGGCACCAGTGGAATTGGGGGCACATGACTTACTAAGACATCAACTGGAACACCTAAGGGAGTTGCTTGTGCCACCTCTCCTCGAAGCCCAGCTCGCAGCTCCAAAAGAGACCCCCTACCTTCTGCTGGGGGAGAGGAGAAGGAAGAATAAAGAGGACTTTTGTCTTACATCTTGGATACCAGCTCAACCACAGTAGGATAGGTACTGGTCAGGCCCCCATTCCAAGCCCTAGCTCCTGGATAACATTTCTAGACACACGCCTGGGCTAGAAGGGAACCTGTTGCCTTGAAGGGAGGGACCCAGTCCTGGCAGGATCCATCCTGTGCTGACTAAAGGGCCCTTTGGGCCCTGAATAACTAGCAGTGATAACCACATAGTATGCCATGGGCCTTGGCTTGAGACTTTGAGACATGCTGGCTTCAGGTGAGACCTAGCACATTCCCAGCTGTAGTGGCTACAGTGGGAGACTCTGCTTGAGAAAAGGAGAGGGAAAAATAAAGGGGACTTTGTTTTGTATCTTAGATATCAGCTTGGACATAGTGGGTTCAAACACCAAGTGGGCTCTTGGGGTCCCTGATTCTAGGCCTTGGCTCTTGGACAGCATTTCTGGACCTGCCCTGGGCCAGAGGGGAGCCCACTGAAGGGTGAGTCCCAGGCCTGGCAGCATTTGCCACATGCTAAGAGCCCTTGGACCTTACGTGAACATTGACAGTAGCCTGGCAGTACTCCCTATGGGCCTTTGGTGGTAGTGGCCACAGGGTAAGGCTCCTCTGCCTGTGGAAAGGGGAGAGAGAAGTGGGAATGACTGTGTCTCATGATTTGAGGGCTAGCTTGGCTGCAGTATAATAGAATACCAGGTAGACTTCTAAGGTTTTTGACTGATCCCTAACTCCTGGAGAGAACCTCTGGACTTACCTGAGGACTTGGGGGAACTTGCTGTCCTGAAGGGAAGGACAGAAGCCGGGCCTGGCTTTGCCACCTGCTGATGGTAGAGCCCTACATCCTTGAGCAAACATAGGCGGTAGCCAGGTAGTGGTTACAGTGGGCCTTGGGTGAAACTCAGTGCTGTGCTGGCTTCAGGTCTGACCCAGTGCAGTGCCAGTACTGATGACCACAGGGTGCTTGTGTTGCCCTGCTGCAAGCCCCAGGCAGCTCAGCAGAAAGAGACTTCGTTTGTTTGGGAGAAAGTAAGGGAAGAGAACAAGAATCTCTGCCTGGTAATCCAGATAATTCTTCCAGATTTTATTCAAGACTACCAAGGTGGTACCTCTGCAAGTCTTCAAGAACCACAGCATTACTGGGCTTGGGGTGCCCCCTAAAGCAGATACAGCTTAAATCATAACACCCAAGTCCATTAGAGTATCTGGAAATCCTTCCCAGGAAGGATAGGTACAAATAAGCCAGACAGTGAAGACTACAATAAATACCTCACTCTTCAACATGCAGACACTGAAGAACATCTACACCCATCTACATCATCCAGGAAAATATGACCTCTCCAAATGAACTAAATAAGGCACCAGGGACTAATCCTGGAGAAACAGAGTTATGTGACCTTTCAGACAGAGAAATCAAAACAGCTGTGCTGAGGAAACTCGGAGAAATTCAAGTAACACAGAGAAGGAATTTAGAATCCTATCAGATAAATTTAACAGATTGAAGTAATTAAAAAGAATTAAACAGGTATTCTGGAGTTGAAAAATGCAATTGACATGCTGAAGAATGCATCAGAATGGCTTAAAAGCAGTTGATCGGCCAGGTGTGGTGGCTTATGTCTGTAATCCCAGCACTTTGGGAGGCCGAGGAGGGTGGACCATGAGGTCAGGAGTTTGAGACCAGTCCAGCCAACATGGTGAAACCCTGTGTCTACTAAAGATACAAAAAATTAGCTGGGTGTGGTGGCATATCCCTGTAATCCCAGCCACTTAGGAGGCTGAGGCAGGAGAGTCGCTTGAATCTGGGGGGTAGAGGTTGCAGTGAGATGAGATTGTGCTATTGCACCCCAGTCTGGGTGACAGGGCGAGACTCTGTCTCAAAAAAAAAAAAAAAAAAACAAAAGGCAGTTGATGAAGCAGAAGAAAGAGTTAGTGAGCTTTGAAGACAGGCTTTTTGAAAATACAAATCAGAGAAGACAAAAGAAAAAAGAACAAAAACCAATAAGCACCCCTACAGGATTTAGAAAGTAGCCTTGAAGAGGCAAATATAAGAGTTATTGGCCGTAAAGAAGAGGTAGAGAAAGAGATAGGGGTAAAAAGTTTATTCAAAGGGATAATAACAGAGAACTTCTCAAACCTAGAGAAAGATATTAATATCCAAGTATAAGAAGGTTATAGGACACTAAGCAAATTTCACCCAGAAAGGACTAACTCGAGACATTTAATAATAAAATTCCCAAAGGTCAAGGATAAAGCAAGCATACTAAAAACAGCAAGAGAAAAGAAACAACATACAATGGAGCTTCAATATGGCTGGCAGCAGACTTTTCAGTAGAAACCTTACAGGCCGAGAGAGTGGCATGACATGTTTCAAATGCTGAAGGAAAAAAAATATTTTACCCTAGAATAGTACATCCAATGAAAATATCCTTCAGACATGAAGGAGAAATAAAGACTCCCAGAAAAACAAAAGCTGAGGGATTTCATCAGCTCCAGACCTGTCCTACAAGATATGCTAAAGGGCTGGCCAGGTGCAGTGGCTCACACCGGTAATCTTAGCACTTTGGGAGGCTGAGATGGGTGGATCATCTGAGGTCAGGAGTTGAAGACTAGCCTGGCCAACATGATGAAACCTTGTCTCTACTGAAAACGTAAAAATTAGCCAGGCATGATAGTCCATGCCTGTAATCCCAGCTACTCAGAAGGTTAAGGCAGGAGAACCACTTGAACCTGGGAGGTGGAAGTTGCAGTGAGCCTAGATGGTGCCACTGCACTCCAGCCTGGGTGACAGAGTGAGACTCTGACTTAAAAAAAGAAATGCTAAAGGGTATGTACTTCAATAAAAAAAGAAAAAGAGGTTAATGAGCAAAAAGATACCATCTGAAGATGTAAAACTAACTGGCAATATAAGTACACAGAAAATCATAGAATATTATAGCGTGATAACTGGTGTGTAAATTAGTCTTAATTAGAGAAACTAAAAGATGGACCAATAAAAAATTATAACTACAATTATTTCAAGACATAAGGACAGTAAAATATAAATAGAAACAACAAAAAGCTATAAAGTGGGGGGACATAAATTGTAGAGTTTTATTAGTTTTCTTTTTGCCTATTTATGCAAGCAGTGTTAATTGTTTATCTGCATAAAACAATGGGTTATAAGATAGTATTTGCAAGCCTCATGGTAACCTCAAATCAAAAACCATGGAACAGATACACAAAAAATTAAAAAACCAAGAAATTACGTCATACCACCAGAAAAATATCACCTTTACTAAAAGAAAGACAGGAAGGAAGAGAAGACTACGAAACAACTAGAAAACAAATAAATAAATGGCAGAAGTCCTTATCAGTAGTAACATTGAATGTAAGTTGACTAAACTCTCCAATAACAAGACATAAAGAGGCTGAATGGATAGAAAAACAGGACCCAGTGATCTGTTGCCCACAAGAAACACACTGCACCTATAAAGACATGTGTAGACTGAAAATAAAGGGATGGAAAAAGATACTCCAGAGTAGTTATATCAGACAAAGTAGATTTCAAGACACAAACTATAAGAAGAGACAATGAAAGTCATCATATAGTGATAAAGGGGTCAGTTCAGCATAGGATATAACAATTGTAAATATATATGCACCTAACTATTGGAGCACTCATATATAAAGCAAATATTAGAGCTAAAGAAACAGATTGGAAAGAAAGAAAAAATTGAAATAATATCAGTCATCTTCTCTGACCACAATGGAATAAAACCAGAAATCAACATTATGAATTTTGGAAACTATACAAACACATGGAAATTACCTAATATGCTCCTGAATGACCAGTGAGTCAGTGAAGAAATTAAGAAAGAAATTGAAAAATTTATTAAACAATAACGGAAACACGACATACGGAAATCTATGGGGATACAGCAAAAATGATACTAAGAGGAAAGTTTATAGCTATAAGTGCCTATATCAAAAAAGAAGAAAAACTAAATAAAAACCTAATGATGGATTTTAAAGAAATGGAAACGTAAGAGCAAGCCAAACCCAAAATTAGTGGGAAAAAAAGAGATAACAAAGCTCAGAGCAGAGATAAATGAAATTGAAATGAAGAAACAATACAAAAGATCAACAAAACATTGGGTTTTTGAAAAGATGAAAAAGAAAAAAAAAAAAAAACTGACAAATCTTTTGCCAGACTAAGGAAAGAGAGACTACCTCAGATCAGGGATGAAAAAGGAGATGTTAAAACCGATACCACAAAATTCAAAGGATTATTAGTGGCTACTGTGAGCAACTGCATGCCAATAAACTGTAAAATCTAGAAGAAATGGATAAATTCCTATATACATACAATCTTCCAGGACTGAACCATGAAGAAATCCAGGGTGTGAACAGACCAATAACAAGTAATAAGATACTAGTTGTGATGAAAAGTCTCCCAGTAAAAAGTACAGGACCTGAATGGCTTCACTGCTGAATTCTACCAAGCATTTAATGAGGGTCTAATACCAATCGTAGTCAAATTAGCCCGAGTAATAGGAGGATGGAATACTTTTAAACTCATTCTATGAGGGCAGTATTACCCTGATACCAAAACCAAACAAAGACGCATCAGAAAATGAAACTGCAGGCCCATATCTATTGGAGGAACAAGCCCCTGATGTTTCAACGTAGGTTCTTTTCTATTTTCCCTAAGTGTTGGCCGGTCTGAGAAATGGAAAGAGTACAAAAGAGAAATTTTAAAGCTGGGTTTCCAGGGGAGACATCACATGTCAGCAGGTTCCGTGATGCCCCTTGAGCCATAAAACCAGCAAGTTTTTATTAGCAGTTTTCGAAGGGGAGGGAGTGTACGAATAGGGTGTGGGTCACAGAGATCACATGCTTCAAGGGCAACAAAATATCACAAGGCAAATGGGCAGGGCAAGGTCACGAGGCCAGGGTGAAACTAGAATTACTAATGAGGTTCCTGGTCCCGCTGTGCACACACTGTCATTGATAAACATCAGGAACCGGGTTGAGAGCAGACAACCAGTCTGACTAAAATTTACTAGGCAGGAATTTCCTAATCCTAATAAGCCTAGGGGCGCTGCAGGAGACTACGGCATGTTACATCCCTATCTACAACTGCGTAAGGCAGACACTCCCAGAGCAGGCCATTTTAGAGGCTCCCTTGGAAACGCGTTCTTTTCCCAAGGCTGTTAATTATGAATATTCCTTTTTTTTTTTTTTATTATACTTTAAGTTCTAGGGTACATGTGCATAACGTGCAGGTTACATATGTATACATGTGTGTGCCATGTTGGTGTGCTGCACCCATCAACTCGTCAGCACCCATCAATTCATCATTTGTATCAGGTATAACTCCCCAATGCAATCCCTCCCCCCTCCCCCCTCCCCATGATAGGCCCCAGTGTGTGATGTTCCCCTTCCCGAGTCCAAGTGAGCTCATTGTTCAGTTCCCACCTATGAGTGAGAACATGCGGTGTTTGGTTTTCTCTTCTTGTGATAATTTGCTAAGAATGATGGTTTCCAGCTGCATCCATGTCTCTACAAAGGACGCAAACTCATCCTTTTTTATGGCTGCATAGTATTCCATGGTGTATATGTGCCACATTTTCTTAATCCAGTCTGTCACTGATGGACATTTGGGTTGATTCCAAGTCTTTGCTATTGTGAATAGTGCCGCAATAAACATACGTGTGCATGTGTCTTTGTAGTAGCATAATTTATAATCCTTTGGGTATATACCCAGTAGTGGGATGGCTGGGTCATATGGTACATCTAGTTCTAGGTCCTTGAGGAATCGCCATACTGTTTTCCATAATGGTTGAACTAGTTTACAATCCCACCAACAGTGTAAAAGTGTTCCTATTTCTCCACATCCTCTCCAACACCTATTGTTTCCTGATTTTTTAATGATTGCCATTCTAACTGGTGTGAGATGGTATCTCATTGTGGTTTTGATTTGCATTTCTCTGATGGCCAGTGATGATGAGCATTTTTTCATGTGTCTGTTGGCTGTATGAATGTCTTCTTTTGAGAAATGTCTGTTCATATCCTTTCCCCACTTTTGGATGGGGTTGTTTGTTTTTTTCTTGTATATTTGTTTGAGTTCTTTGTAGATTCTGGAAATGAGCCCTTTGTCAGATGAGTAGATTGCAAAAATTTTCTCCCATTCTGTAGGTTGCCTGTTCACTCTGATGGTAGTTTCTTTTGCTGTGCAGAAGCTCTTTAGTTTAATGAGATCCCATTTGTCAATTTTGGCTTTTGCTGCCGTTGCTTTTGGTGTTTTAGACATGAAGTCCTTGCCCATGCCTATGTCCTGAATGGTACTACCTAGATTTTCTTCTAGGGTTTTTATGGTATTAGGTCTAACATTTAAGTCTCTAATCCATCTTGAATTAATCTTCGTATAAGGAGTAAGGAAAGGATCCAGTTTCAGCTTTCTACTTATGGCTAGCCAATTTTCCCAGCACCATTTATTAAATAGGGAATCCTTTCCCCATTTCTTGTTTTTCTCAGGTTTGTCAAATATCAGATGGTTGTAGATGTGTGGCATTATTTCTGAAGGCTCCGTTCTGTTCCATTGGTCTATATCTCTGTTTTGGTACCAGTACCATGCTGTTTTGGTTACTGTAGCCTTGTAGTACAGTTTGAAGTCAGGTAGCGTGACGCCTCCGGCTTTGTCCTTTTGACTTAGGATTGTCTTGGCAATACGGGCTCTTTTTTGGTTCCATATAAACTTTAAAGCAGTTTTTTCCAATTCGGTGAAGAAACTCATTGGTAGCTTGATGGGGATGGCATTGAATCTATAAATTACCTTGGGCAGTATGGCCATTTTCACAATATTGATTCTGCCTATCCATGAGCATGGTATGTTCTTCCATTTGTTTGTGTCCTCTTTGATTTCACTGAGCAGTGGTTTGTAGTTCTCCTTGAAGAGGTCCTTTACATCCCTTGTAAGTTGGATTCCTAGGTATTTTATTCTCTTTGAAGCAATTGTGAATGGAAGTTCATTCCTGATTTGGCTCTCTGCTTGTCTGTTACTGGTGTGTAAGAATGCTTGTGATTTTTGCACATTAATTTTGTATCCTGAGACTTTGCTGAAGTTGCTTATCAGCTTAAGAAGATTTTGGGCTGAGACGATGGGGTTTTCTAAATACACAATCATGTCATCTGCAAACAGGGACAATTTGACTTCCTCTTTTCCTAACTGAATACCCTTGATTTCTTTCTCTTGCCTGATTGCCCTAGCCAGAACTTCCAACACTATGTTGAATAGGAGTGGTGAGAGAGGGCATCCCTGTCTTGTGCCAGTTTTCAAAGGGAACTTTTCCAGTTTTTGCCCATTCAGTATGATATTGGCTGTGGGTTTGTCATAAATAGCTCTTATTATTTTGAGGTACGTTCCATCAATACCGAATTTGTTGAGCGTTTTTAGCATGAAGGGCTGTTGAATTTTGTCAAAAGCCTTTTCTGCATCTATTGAGATAATCATGTGGTTCTTGTCTTTGGTTCTGTTGATATGCTGGATTACGTTGATTGATTTGCGAATGTTGAACCAGCCTTGCATCCCAGGGATGAAGCCCACTTGATCATGGTGGATAAGCTTTTTGATGTGCTGCTGAATCCGGTTTGCCAGTATTTTATTGAGGATTTTTGCATTGATGTTCATCAGGGAGATTGGTCTAAAATTCTCTTTTTTTGTTGTGTCTCTGCCAGGCTTTGGTATCAGGATGATGCTGGCCTCATAAAATGAGTTAGGGAGGATTCCCTCTTTTTCTATTGATTGGAATAGTTTCAGAAGGAATGGTACCAGCTCCTCCTTGTACCTCTGGTAGAATTCAGCTGTGAATCCATCTGGTCCTGGGCTTTTTTTGGTGGGCAGGCTATTAATTGTTGTCTCAATTTCAGAGGCTGCTATTGGTCTATTCAGGGATTCAACTTCTTCCTGGTTTAGTCTTGGAAGAGTGTACGCGTCCAGGAAATTATCCATTTCTTCTAGATTTTCTAGTTGATTTGCGTAGAGGTGTTTATAGTATTCTCTGATGGTAGTTTGTATTTCTGTGGGGTCAGTGGTGATATCCCCTTTATCATTTTTTATTGCGTCTATTTGATTCCTCTCTCTTTTCTTCTTTATTAATCTTGCTAGCGGTCTGTCAATTTTGTTGATCTTTTCAAAAAACCAACTCCTGGATTCATTGATTTTTTGGAGGGTTTTTTGTGTCTCTATCTCCTTCAGTTCTGCTCTGATCTTAGTTATTTCTTGCCTTCTGCTAGCTTTTGAATGTGTTTGCTCTTGCCTCTCTAGTTCTTTTAATTGTGATGTTAGAGTGTCAATTTTAGATCTTTCCTGCTTTCTCTTGTGGGCACTTAGTGCTATAAATTTCCCTCTACACACTGCTTTAAATGTGTCCCAGAGATTCTGGTATGTTGTATCTTTGTTCTCATTGGATTCAAAGAACATCTTTATTTCTGCTTTCATTTCGTTATGTACCCAGTAGTCATTCAGGAGCAGGTTGTTCAGTTTCCATGTAGTTGAGCGGTTTTGATTGAATTTCTTAGTCCTGAGTTCTAGTTTGATTGCACTGTGGTCAGAGAGACAGTTTGTTATAATTTCTGTTCTTGTACATTTGCTGAGGAGTGCTTTACTTCCAATTATGTGGTCAATTTTGGAATAAGTGTGATGTGGTGCTGAGAAGAATGTATATTCTGTTGACTTGGGGTGGAGAGTTCTATAGATGTCTATTAGGTCCGCTTGGTGCAGAGATGAGTTCAATTCCTGGATATCCTTGTTAACTTTCTGTCTCGTTGATCTGTCTAATGTTGACAGTGGAGTGTTGAAGTCTCCCATTATTATTGTATGGGAGTCTAAGTCTCTTTGTAAGTCTCTAAGGACTTGCTTTATGAATCTGGGTGCTCCTGTATTAGGTGCATATATATTTAGGATAGTTAGCTCTTCCTGTTGGATTGATCCCTTTACCATTATGTAATGGCCTTCTTTGTCTCTTTTGATCTTTGATGGTTTAAAGTCTGTTTTATCAGAGACTAGGATTGCAACCCCTGCTTTTTTTTGTTCTCCATTTGCTTGGTAGATCTTCCTCCATCCTTTTATTTTGAGCCTATGTATGTCTCTGCATGTGAGATGGGTCTCCTGAAGACAGCAGACTGATGGGTCTTGACTCTTTATCCAGTTTGCCAGTCTGTGTCTTTTAATTGGACCATTTAGTCCATTTACATTTAAGGTTAATATTGTTATGTGTGATCTTGATCCTGCCATTATGATATTAACTGGTTATTTTGCTCAATAGTTGATGCAGTTTCTTCCTAGGCTCGATGGTCTTTACATTTTGGCACGTTTTTGCAGTGGCTGGTACCGGTTGTTCCTTTCCATGTTTAGGGCTTCCTTCAGGGTCTCTTGTAAGGCAGGCCTGGTGGTGACAAAATCTCTAAGCATTTGCTTATCTGTAAAGAATTTTATTTCTCCTTCACTTATGAAACTTAGTTTGGCTGGATATGAAATTCTGGGTTTAAAATTCTTTTCTTTAAGAACGTTGAATATTGGCCCCCACTCTCTTCTGGCTTGTAGAGTTTCTGCCGAGAGATCTGCTGTCAGTCTGATGGGCTTCCCTTTGTGGGTAACCCGACCTTTCTCTCTGGCTGCCCTTAAGATTTTTTCCTTCATTTCAACTTTGGTGAATCTGGCAATTATGTGTCTTGGAGTTGCTCTTCTGGAGGAGTATCTTTGTGGCGTTCTCTGTATTTCCTGAATTTGAATGTTGGCCTGGCCTGCTAGGTTGGGGAAGTTCTCCTGGATGATATCCTGTAGAGTGTTTTCCAATTTGGTTCCATTTTCCCCCTCACTTTCAGGCACCCCAATCAGACGTAGATTTGGTCTTTTGACATAATCCCATACTTCTTGCAGGCTTTGTTCATTTCTTTTTCTTCTTTTTTCTTTTGGTTTCTCTTCTCGCTTCATTTCATTCATTTGATCCTCAATCGCTGATACTCTTTCTTCCAGTTGATCGAGTCGGTTACTGAAGCTTGTGCATTTGTCACGTATTTCTCGTGTCATGGTTTTCATCTCTGTCATTTCGTTTATGACCTTCTCTGCATTAATTAGTCTAGCTGTCAATTCTTCCACTTTTTTTTCAAGATTTTTAGTTTCTTTGCGCTGGGTACGTAATTCCTCCTTTAGCTCTGAGAGGTTTGATGGACTGAAGCCTTCTTCTCTCATCTCATCAAAATCATTCTCTGACCAGCTTTGATCCGTTGCTGGCGATGGGCTGTGCTCCTTTGCAGGAGGAGATGCGCTCTTATTTTTTGAATTTCCAGCTTTTCTGCCCTGCTTTTTCCCCATCTTTGTGGTTTTATCTGTCACTGGTCTTTGATGATGGTGACGTACTGATGGGGTTTTGATATAGGTGTCCTTCCTGTTTGATAGGTTTCCTTCTGACTGTCAGGACCCTCAGCTATAGGTCTGTTGGAGATTGCTTGAGGTCCACTCCAGACCCTGTTTGCCTGGGTATCAGCAGCAGAGGTTGCAGAAGATAGAATATTGCTGAACAGCGAGTGCACCTGTCTGATTCTTGCTTTGGAAGCTTCCTCTCAGGGGTGTACTCCACCCTGTGAGGTGTGGGGTGTCAGACTGCCCCTAGTGGGGGATGTCTCCCAGTTAGGCTACTCAGGGGTCAGTGACCCACTTGAGCAGGCAGACTGCCCCTTCTCAGATCTCAACCTCCCTGTTGGGAGATCCCCTGCTCTCTTCAAAGCTGTTAGACAGAGTCGTTCGCGTTTCACAGGCTTCTACTCCTTTAGCTGAGCCCTGTCCCCAGAGGCGCAGTCTACAGAGACAGGCAGGTTTCCTTGAGCTGCTGTGAGCTCCACCCAGTTCCAGCTTCCCAGGGGCTTTAGTTACCTACTTAAGCCTCAGCGATGGCGGGCGCCCCTCCCCCAGCCTCGCTGCTGCCTTGCGGTTAGATTGCCGCAGACTGCTGTGTTAGCAAGGAGAGAGGCTCCGTGGGCGTGGGACCCTCCCGGCCAGGTGTGGGATACAATCTCCGGTGTGCCGGTGTTACAGCGCAGTATTGGGGTAGGAGTTACCCGATTTTCCAGGTGTTGTGTGTCTCAGTTCCCCTGGCTAGGAAAAGGGACTCCCTTCCCCCTCGCGCTTCCCAGGTGAGGCGATGCCTCGCCCTGCTTCAGCTCTCGCTGGTCGGGCTGCAGCAGCTGACCAGCACCGATTGTCCGGCACTCCCGAGTGAGATGACCCCAGTACCTCAGTTGAAAATGCAGAAATCGCCGGTCTTCTGTGTCGCTCGCGCTGGGAGATGGAGACTGAAGCTGCTCCTATTCGGCCATCTTGCTCCGCCCCGAATATTCCTTACTGGGGAGAGATTTCAGCAATATTTCTCTTACCCATTTTCTGCAATAAGAGAAATATGGCTGTGTCCTGCCTGGCTCCCAGGCAGTCAGATCTAATGGTTATCTCCCTTGTTCCCTGTTACCCTGTTCTTTTTTCAAGGTGCCTAGATTTCATGTTGTTCAAACACACATGCTTTTCGAACAATTTGTGCAGTTAATGCAATCATCACAGGGTCCTGAGGTGACATACATCCTTGGCTTACGAAGATGACGGGATTAAGAGATTAAAGACAGGCATAGGAAATTGTAAGAGTATTGATTGGGGAAGTGATAAATGTCCATGAAATCTTCACAGTTTATGTTCAGAGATTGCAGTAAAGACAGGTGTAAGAAATTATAAAAGTATTAATTTGGAGAACTAACGAATGTCCATGAAATCTTCACAATTTATGTTCTTCTGCCATGGCTTCAGCTGGTCCCTCTGTTTGGGGTCCTTGACTTCCCCCAACACATATCTGTGACTATTGATGCAAAAAATCTTCAACAAAAATACTAGCAAACCAAATTCAACAACAATTGAAAATATTATTCATCATGACCAAGTGGGATTTATTTTAGGAATGCAGATAGTTCAACATTTGCAAATGTGGTACATCATATCAAGGGGATGAAGGACAAGAAACATCAATTGATTCTGAAAAAGCATATCATAAAATTAAACATCCTTTCATAATAAAAACCCTCAAAACTGAGTATAGAAGGAACATTCCTCAAAACAGTAGAAGCCATATATGACAGACCCATAGCTGTTATCACACCGAATGAGGAAAAACTGAAAACGCTTCTTCTAAGATCTGAAACACAGCAAGGATGCCCACTTTCACTACAGTTATTCAGTATAGTACTGGAAGTCCTAGCTGGAGTAGTCAGACAGGAGAGAGAAAGAGCATCCAAATTGGAATGGAAGAAGTCAAATCGTCCTTGTTTGTAGATGATACGATCTCACGTCCGGATAAACCTAAAGAATTCATCACAAATGATTAGAAGTGATAAATTCAGTAAAGTTGCAGGATACAAAATCAGCATACAAAAATCCAGTAGCATTTCCATATGCCAATACTGAACAATGTGAAAAAGAAATCAAGAAAGTCACCCCATTTACGATAGCTAGAGATAAAATCCTAGGCATTAACCAAAGAAGTGAAAAATATCTACAGTGAAAGCTATAAAATGTTGGTGCAAGAAATTGAAAACAAACACACACACAAAGGAAAGATGTTCTATGTTCATAGATTGGAAGAATCAATATTGTTAAAATGTCCATACTAACCAAAGCAATCTGCAGATTCAATGTGTTCCCTATCAAAATACAAATTACGTTCTTCAGAGAAATAGAAAAAACAATCTTGAAATTTGTATAGAACCACAAAAGACTTGGAGTAGCCAAAGTTATCCTATGCAAAAAAAAAAAAAGAAAAGAAAATTGGAAGAACCACATTATATGATTTCAAATTATACAATGTATTGGCCTATAACTATCTATACACATAGAACAGTGGAACTGAGTAGAGAATCCAGAAATAAATCCATTCATGAACAGTGATCTCATTCTTAACAAAGGACAGTCTTGGGGAAAAGGACAGTCTCTTCAATAAATGGTGCTGGGAAAACTAGATACCCATGGTTAGAACAATGAAACTGGACCCCTGTCTCACCATATACGAAAATAAAATCAAAATGGATACAGACTTAAATCTAAGACATCAAACTATGAAACATCGAAAAGAAAGCCTTGGGGAAACTGGCCAGGTCATTGAAGTGGGCAAGGATTTCTTGAATAAATACCCCACAAGCACAGGCAACCAAAGCAAAAATGAACAAAGGGAATCACATCAAGTTACAAAGCTTCTGCACAGCAAAGGAAACAACAAAGTGAGGAGACATCCCACAGAATGGGAGGAAAATGTTTGCAAACTACCCATCTGACAAGGGATTAATAGCAAGAATATATAGAGAGCTCAAGCAACCTTATAGATAAAAATCCAATACGTTGATTGAAAGATGGGCAAAATACCTGAATAGGTATTACTCAAGAGAAAACATGCAAATGGCAAATGGGTGTATTTATCATCAGAGAAATGCAAATCAGAAGTACAATGAGATATCTCACCCCAGTTAAAATGGCATTTATCCAAAAGACAAGCATTAAGAAGTGCTTGTGAAGATGTGGAGAAAAGGGAACCCTCATAAGGTTAGTGGTAATGTAAATTAGTACAATCACCATGGAGAGCAGTTTGGAGGTTCCTCGAAAAACTAAAAATGGAGCTGTATCATCCAGCAATCCTACTCCTAAGAATATGCAATAAAGGAAATCAGTATATTGAAGAGATATCCATGTTTATTGCAGCAGTATTCACAATAGCCTCGATTTGGAAACAGCCGAAGTGTCCATCAAGAGATGAATGAGTAAAGAAAATGTGGTACATATATACAATAGAGAACTATTCAGCCATAGAAAAGGATGAGATCTTGTCATTTGCAACAGATGGATGGAAGTGGAGGTCACTATGTAAGCCAGGCACAGAATGAGAAACTTCACATGTTCTCCCTTATTTGTGGGAGCTAAAAATGAAAATTTTGAAACTAGGGCAATAGTTACCAGAGCCCTGGAAGGATAAGTGTTGAGGAAGGGGGCCTGGAGGAGAAGTAGTGGTGGTTAATAGGTACAGAAAAATAGAAAGAATGAATAAGACTTAGTATTTGCTAGCGTAGCAGGGTGACTAGAGTAAAAAGCGATTTTAATTGTACATTTTAAAATAACAGTATAATTAGATAGTTACACAAAGGATAAATACCTACTGTGTACTCACAAAAATTAAAAAAAAATTTCAAAATTGTTTTTAGCCATTTTATCTGATTAATAAGAAAGTTAACATGGTCGATCTTAAATATAGAATTGTCTTTATCACTTTGTACACAGTGTTTCTGTGTTTTACAGTGTATCTTACCTTTTAAATAAGTATGTATATTATCCTTTAGATAAATATGTATGTTTATCTCTCTTAAATATGTGTAAACCTTTATACAGAAACAACCATACACTTAATGTGTGTGGATGTAAATTAAAGAGGTCTTTCAAAGACTCTTAATTTTCCCAAATACCATTTTCTTCACAGAACTTTTGCCACCAAACCTCTGATGTCTCCTTATTGCTTAGAGAATCAACTACAATCTAGCTATGCTGTGTGCGTGTATGTAAATATAATTTATTTGTCACTTCTTCCCAGTGTAAACATTTCACTTTAGTCAGGTCAATTTCCACTATAATCACTTCCTTAGTCTTATGATTGATTATTCAGTGTTCATTAACTTTTTTTTTTTTTTTTTTTTTTTTTTGAGACGGAGTCTCGCTCTGTCACCCAGGCTGGAGTTCAGTGGCCGGATCTCAGCTCACTGCAAGCTCCGCCTCCCGGGTTTGCGCCATTCTCCTGCCTCAGCCTCACGAGTAGCTGGGACTACAGGCGCCCGCCACCTCGCCCGGCTAGTTTTTGTATTTTTAGTAGAGACGGGGTTTCACCGTGTTAGCCAGGATGGTCTGCGATCTCCTGACCTCGTGATCCGCCCGTCTCGGCCTCCCAAAGTGCTGGGATTACAGGCTTGAGCCACCGCGCCCGGCCTCATTAACTTTTGTTCATGTTATCGTCGGCTTTCTGTTTAAGCACCTTGAGGAAGTTGTTTATCTTTGTGTATTTTTAAAGCAGCTTGTTTCTTACAGTTTCAGTGAATGGTATATTTGGTTATGTTTCCTTTGCATTGAAAGTACTGAGACAGATACATATTTTTAGTTTTCCAGCAAACTAGAAAGTTAGAACAGACTATTTGTCACGGGTTCTTGCCTCATATCTCTGCTCCTTATTTTTTATTTATTGTTTGTTTGAGACGAGGTCTCACCCTGTTGCCCAGGTTGCAGTATAGTGGCGTGAGCTTGGCTCACTGTAACCTCTGCCTCCTGGGCTCAAGCGATCCTCTCACCTCAGCCTTCTGAGTAACTGGACTGCAGGCATGCACCACAACGTCCAGCTAATTTTTGTAGATACGAGGTTTCATCATGTCGTTCAGGCTGATCTTGAACTCCAGGACTCAAGCAATCCACCCGCTTTGGCCTCCCAAAGTGCTGAGATTTACAGGCATGAGCCACTGTGCCCAGCCTCTGCTCCTCATTTCCTACTCTTGTTTATCTATTCACCAGATTTTCTAATTTGGCTTTTTGTTTTGTTTTGTTTTGTTTTTGTTGGAATTTGTTGGAATTGTTAAACCTCATATTCTTTCTGGGCCTTTCTTTTCTTATCTCTGCTTTGAGAGAACTTAGACTAGGTGATCTCTAAACATTTCAATAATAAAATAATGCATGTTCTTTAGTATCCAGTTTCAATATTGCTTCATTTATAAAATCTTACCTGACACTGTAGCCTATATTATGTTGTCTTGCCCTACAAATTCTTTCAGTACTTACTTTAAAATGTAGACATAGGTTAACTTGTGTTTTGCTTACATATATTTGTTTTAATTAATTGCAAGCTCTTTGAAGAATGACACTTCCTTTTTAAAGAATTTAATTACTGTTAATTTTTTAATCATTATATTACTATGTAGCAGTCACATCATAGTAATAATTACAATGACAGTAACCTCTCCAAATACTAACTTTGAGGCAGACATTATTTTACATGCTTTACTTATGTCCATTCTCATAATTCATACTGGGACGTTTATGAGATAACATCTCGTTTCATCTCCATTTTACTGATGAGGAAAGATGCATACATAAAGGTTAAGTAAATTTCCTCAACATTAGTGAGTAAACGTAGGATATGGACCTAAGCAGGCCCATGCACTTACCTGTTTTGCTATAATGTATAACTATTGTATACTTGTTGAATTAATAGAGTGTTTTTAATCTTTAATATGTGTTGGGTACAACCTTGGTATTTTTTGTACTTTGAATAAAAGATTAAGGATGTTTCAGTTTTTTAAAAATGGGGACAAATAACTGTCTTAGTAAATAAATATTGTGATCAATTTTCCCAGTTAAGAGCAAATATTCAAATTGCGTACTTTGAGGTATTTTGAAAAATTCTTCTGTTTTTGAAAGAATGTTTGTACATATGTAATACTTAGAGTTGGATTTTAATTTGCAGTAAGTGTCTTAATTATTATTTCTTACTCGTTTTCAGTTGAGTGGTGATTTTATGCAATGGCTTCAAGCCACAGTTCTTCACCAGTGCCTCAAGGAAGCAGCAGTGATGTTTTCTTTAAAATAGAGGTAGATTCGTCAAAACACATTCGACCTGTACCGTCACTGCCAGATGTGTGTCCCAAGGAACCCACAGGTAATGCTTTTTTTTTGTAGGAGTTTTACTGATGATTTCTATTATCTTTAAATGAGTAGTCAAGTTTTATATACCTATGTTAGAAGAGTAAATTTTATGATGTTAAAAATCATTTGACGGGGCTGAGCGTGGTGGCTCACACCTGTAATCTCAGCACTTTGGGAGGCCAAGGTGGGTGGATCACGAGGTCAGGAGATCAAGACCATCCTGGCTAACACAGTGAAACCCCATCTCTACTGAAAATACAAAAAATTAGCCGGGCGTGGTGGCGGGCGCCTGTAGTCCCAGCTACTTGGGAGACTGAGGCAGGAGAATGGCGTGAACCTGGGAGGCGGAGCATGCAGTGAGCTGAGATTACGCCACTGCACTCCAACCGGGACAACAGAGCCAGACTCCATCTCAAAAAAAAAAAAAAATCATTTGGGGCCAGGCATGGTGGCTCACGCCTGTAATCCCAGCACTTTGGGAGGCCAAGGCAGGCAGATCACTTGAGGTCAGGAGTTCACCACCAGCCTGGCCAACATGGTGAAACCCCATCTCTACCAAAAACATAAAAAATTAGTTGGGTGTGGTGGCACGTGCCTGTAATCCCAGCCACTTAGGAGGCTGAGGCAGGAGAATCACTTGAACCTGGGAAGTAGAGGTTGCAGTACACTCCAGCTTGGGTGACAGAGCGAGACTCTGTCTCAAAAAAAAAAAAAAAATCATTTGGAAATGATTGGGAAATTGGAATATAGTTTTTTTCATGTATTTCATGCATTACTTATATAAACTGAAGAAGCGTTGAAAATGAAGGTACAGATTGAAAACTGCTTAGTTAAAACATGGTACAGTCAGCGCTCATCATTTGCATATTATGTATTTGCAAATTCTCCTGACTTCTTAAAATTTATTCATAATCCCCAAATCACTACTTGTGGCACATTTGTGGTAATTTGCAGTCATGTGCAGAGAAGTGAAAGATTTGAAATACCTGACACATGCATTCCGAGCTGAAGTTGAATAAGGCAAAGCTATGCCTTCTTGTTTCAGCTCTCATACTATAAACTAATGTTCTTTTTGTGGTATGTTTTTACTTGGTGCCACATGTTCGGAGCTTGGTGATTTTGCTGTTTAAATTGCCCCTAAGCATAGTGCTGAAATGCTATCTGGAGTTCCTAAGTGCAAGAAGGCTATGATGTCCCTTACGGAGAATATACATGTGTTGTGTGAGCTTCATTCAGGCATAAATTACAGTGCTGTTAGCCACAAGTTCAGTGTTAGTGAATCAATGATGTATACTGAATAAGGCATCTTTAAACATACAAAAGAAGGTTATGTATTGATCGGTTGATGAAACTATTGTGACCAAAGGCTCACAGGAACCTAACTCTTCAGTTTCCCTACAAGCAATGGTTCAATATTTGCTAATTCCATATTCACAATAACTTTATAGAACAAAAATACTACTGATAATGAGAATAGAGTATATATTTTTCCTTCTTGTATGATTAATGCCACGGCAACATTTATGTCACCTAATTATAAGCCACAGGATATTTTATCCAGGAGAACCTGCCATGATATAATAGAAAAGAAGCCTACCTCTAAAAAACAGTGGGGTATTAAAGGATAGAAAATTTATAATAGAAAGTAGCATAGTTCTGATGTTAAAAAAAAAGAGTAATTGTACATTAAGGAAAATAATTCATGAAAGACTTTGACTATTCATTCCACCCTGCAACTATAACTCTCAAATTTTGCATATCTTTTATCTTGTGCATGTTTTTCAAAGCCTTAGTAATTGATGCTGGCGGCTGAAGATTATTCAATCAGATTGATTTTTATTAAATCATTTACTGTGGAAGATTAGTTGGTTTGCGTAAGATGAAATCTATGCATTTTTAGTTTTCTAGTGTGTACTTTCAAACATAGAACCAACTTTACAGCATTTACAGAGTTCTCTTGTTTACTTTTTGCAGGTGATTCACATAGTTTATATGTTGCCCCATCTCTAGTTACAGATCAACATAGATGGACTGTATATCATTCCAAAGTAAATCTCCCAGCAGCATTAAATGATCCTAGATTAGCAAAAAGAGAATCTGACTTCTTCACAAAAACATGGGGACTGAACTTTGTGGATACTGAAGTCATACCTTCATTCTACCTCCCACAGATCAGCAAGGAACATTTTACAGTGTATCAACAGGAAATCTCTCAGGTAATATCTAATCTTGGCTAGTTATCGTCAGGTCAAAAGTAATAGAAATATTTTTAGTATGCTTTATTACAGATTTTTGACCAGTAATGTTTGATGAACCTATAGTATTCTTTTTGTTCATACAAATTATACTGTCCTGGGTTGCGTTTAATTCTTTGCTTAAATATATTTTAATACATTTCTCTTACAGTAGTGATTTTTCAGAATTACACATTCTAAATAATGCTAAGATTCAACATGAAACCTACCCTACTTACTAAGGAGAATGATTCTATTAGGCCTGTGAAGTCCAGATGATTTGTGAGGTTTGAGAAATTGGCAGAATATTACTGTTTCTTTGTCTGATTCACTGCATACAATTCTATAGAGCACCCTAGCTCTAGCAGATAGTTATAATATCTCTAGACATAATTATAACTTAATATATTACTTTAAACCCAGTCTGAGAGCAAGAACTGAGTATAGTACAGAGTTTTAGATGGTCTATCAATTCATTTTTAGATTATTAGTAAATGCCTGTTATCAATATAATTAAAATCATTAAAGTGGTACAAGGGATATTACATTTTTATAACCATTCCTTTTTATACTTTTTTCATTAGCAAGCCTAATTTGAATTTAGCTGGTTTTATTTTACTTACTTTGCACTTTTTTGAATATGGCTGTATTAACATTAATACTATATAGCATCTGGTTCATTTTTATTACTATCAAATATTTTTATACAGAACCTGTATATTTTGTTTGCCTTTGTATGTATATATTGCCATATTAACAATCACTTAGATCTGATCATTGAAAACAGAACACAAAAACTGTTTTCAGTGATCAGATCTTAGTGATCGTTAAGTGGATGAACATTAATATGCCTTTGTAACCTATAATTTGGTTTTTCTGTTTGTGTATTTATCAAATATTTAATGAATGTCTTCCATGTGTCAGGTAGTCTTTAAACATGAGGATACAGCAGAGAACAAAACTGACATCAATTCCCTCCCTTACAAAGCTTATGTTTCTAGCAAGGGGTTTAACAATAAACCCTAAAGCAACTACTAAAATAGCAAAACAAAGAATTACAGCTGATAATGGAAGAGAGAAATGGAATTTTAAAAATTCTCAATCCAAACAAAGGCATAAAAAGAAAAAAAGAAAGAATGGATAGGACATAAAATAAATTTCAAGATGATAATCTTAAGCCTAATTATATCAGTAATTACATGAAATCTAAATGGTTTAAGCATCCCAATTAAAAGATAGAGATTGTGAGATTTGATGACCCAAGTATATGCTGTATATAAGAAACATACCTTGAATAGAAAGAAAAAAACATTTAAAAGGATGAAAAAATACATACCATGCTTAACAGTAGTCGAAAGAAAGCAGAAATGGCTATACTAATAACAAAGTAGATTTCAGAGCCAAAACTATTAATATGTATAAAGAATGTTATTTTATAATGATAAAAGGGTCAGTTAATCAAGAAGACATAATAGTTTTAAACATTTTTGCCCCTAATATGCTTCAAAACATGTGAAGCAGAAGCTGAGAATTTTATGGCAAAGTAGCTATTCATAATTGTGGAGATTTCAAATACTCTTTCAATAAATGATGGGACAAGCAGCGTATCAGCGAGATTATAATAGACTTGAACCATTAACCAACCTGGCCTGACTTGAAAGAGCACTCCATATAACATAGAAGAATATACTTTTTTTTCCAAGTGTTCATGAAACATTTATGGGCATAGACTATATTCTAGGTTTGAAAACAAATTTTAATACATTTAGAAGACTTCACCTCATACACAGTATGCTCTCTGAACACAGTATAATTAAAATAGAAATTAATAATGGAAAGGTTGGTGGAAAATCCACAGATATTTGGAAACCAGAACTTTATACTTCTAAATAAAATGTGAGTCAAAGAAGAAAGAAAAATCAGAAAGTAGTTTGAACTGAATGGAAATGAAAACACAACATATCAGGATTTGTGGGGTGATGCTCAGTTAGCACTTACGGAGAAATTTGTAGCACTGAATGCATATATTATTGAAAGAATAATGATTTCAAATCAGTGACCTCAGCTTACACCTTAAGAAGCTGGAAAAATGGCCGGGCACAGTGGCTCATGCCTGTAATCCCAGCACTTTGGGAGGATAATGTGGGCGGATCACCTGAGGTCAGGAGTTCAAGACCAGCCTCACCAACATGGTGAAACCCCATCTCTATAAAAATACAAAAAAATTAGCCAGGCATGATGGCAAGTGCCTGTAATCCTAGCTACTCAGGAGGCTGAAGTGGGAGAATTGCTTGAAGCTGGGTGGTGGAGGTTGCAGTGAGCCGAGATCGCACCATTGCATTCCAGCCTGGGTGACAGAGCAAGGCACTGTCTCCAAAAACAAACAAACAAAAAAATTAAACAGATAAAAGAAAGAATAAACATCAAAGTCAAAATTGCAGAACAATAGAGAAAATTAGTGAAACCAAAAGCTGATTCTTTGAGAAGATAAACTTGATAAGCCTTTGGCAATACTGATTAGGAAAAAAAGAAAAGATACAAGTCACCAATAACAAGAATAAGAAAGGTAATATCACTACAGATTCTACAGAGATTAAAAGCCTAATAATGAAATATTTTGAATAACTTTGTGCCAATAAATTCAACAGCTTAAATGAATTTACAGATTTCTTGAATGACACAAAATACCAAATATCTTTCGAGAAAAAATAGATAATCTGGCTGGGCATGGTGGCTCATGCCTATAATCCCTGCACTTTGGGAGGCCATGGTGGGCACATCACCTGAGGTCAGGAGTTCGAGACCAGCCTGGCTAACATTGGGAAACTCTGTCTCTACTAAAAGTATAAAAATTAGCTGGGCGTGGTGGTGCACATCTGTAGTCCCAGCTACTCGGGAGGCTGAGGCAAAAGAATCGCATGAACCTGGGAGGTGGAGGTTGCAGTGAGCTGAGATCGTGCCATTGCACTCCAGCCTGGGCAATAGCAAGACTCCATCTCAAAAAACAAAACAAAAAGAAATAGAAAATCTGAAATCTGAAATAGCTTTATATTTGTTACATTGATGTATAGTTAAATACCTTTCCACTAAGAAAGCTCAGATCCACATGGCTTCACTGGAGAATTCTACCAAACATTTACAGAAACAGTAATTCCAAATCTACACACATTATTTCAAATTTTGGTAAAGATGTGGAAGACAGAGATGGTTCTAGGATAAGGTGAGGCAGGTGAGCAAAATGTGAGAGGCACTGGAATCTGAGAGTGGGTACCTCCTTAAATATTGTACCGTATGCTTCTTGCTTGCTTCATCCTACTGCCAGCCTTCATGGAGTAACTGGAACTCTCATATACTGTTGGTGGAAATTTAAAGTGCTACAACCCCTTTGGAAAAAAGTTTGACAGTTTCTTAAAAAGTTAAATAGACTTCTGATCTGTCATGTAAGGAGCTTGGAAGTTGTCACTCCTGTTCTCACAACAAAAAATCTGAGCAAACTGAAAATCAACAACTGAGAAGTACCTGTGAAGGTCACAGCCCAGGGACACAGGCTCACTAAGACTGAAACCTAATCATAAGATCATAGAATGCTTCCCCTCCCTTAACACATTACCACCACATCAGTGGGGTGCTTGAATAATGAGAATACAACTGAAAGGACTACATATCTCAGACCTTATTTAAGAGGTCTGCAGGGAAACCTGAATATAGCAGGAGAGATGAAAAACAAGGACACCCGTGGAAATTTTAGCCTCTGACACCTGCAGCTATAACAATGAGTAAAGAAAGCCTAATTCTTAGCCAGATAAACAAAACTTCACACTAAAGTCCTATTTACCTCAGTTCTTTTTAACTTTGGTATATCATATCTGGCTTTCAGCAAAACATTACAGTGCATACCAGACAGAAAACACTGTTTAAAGAGACAGATCAAGTATCAGAATCAGACTGAGATGTGGTTGTGATGTTGGAATGATCAAACTGGGAACTCAGAGTAACTATGTTTAATATACTAAGGGCTGTGGTGGAAAACATGGACAACATGCAAGAACAGATGTAAGCAGAGAGATGGAAACTAAGAATCAAAAGGAAATGCTATAAATCAAAGATAGTATAACAGAAATGAAGAATGCTTTTGATGAGTTCATCAATAGACTTGAAGTGGCAGGGGAAGAAATCAGTGAGCTTAAAGAAATGCTGATACAAACTTATAAAAATGTGTGGGATGCAAAGGAAGTAAGGCTTCAAGGAAGTCTTGCTTAAATAAGCACTCAAGGCTTCATTGAATGCTTAAGAAGAAAATTTAAAATTAATCTAAGCTTCTACCTTAGGAAATTATCAAAAGAAGAGCAAATTTAATCCAAAGTAAGCAGAAGAAAAGCAATAATAAAAATTAGAGCAGAAATCAGGGAAATTGACAATAGCAAATCAGTAGAGAAAATCAGCAAAAGCAAAAGCTGGTTCTTTGTGAAATCAATAAAACTGATAAACATTTAGCTACATTAAGAAAAAAGAGAAGGCTGTGTGCAGTAGCTCACGCCTGTAATGCCAGCACTTTGGGAGGCTGAGGTGGGTGGGTCACCTGAGGCCAAGAGTTCAAGACCAGCCTGGCTAATGTGGTGAAACCCCATCTCTATTAAAAATACAAAAATTAGCTGGGTATGGTGGTGGGCGCCTGTAATCCCAGCTACTTGGGGGCTGAGGCAGGAGAATCACTTGAACCTGGGAGGTGGAAGTTGCAGTGAGCTGAGCTTGTGCCATTGCACTCCAGCCTCGGTGACAGGGCAAGACTGTTTAAAAAAAAAAAGAAAAAAAGAAAAAGAGAAGATATAAGCTGTTAGTATCAAAAATGAAAGAGGGGCTGTTTCTACTGATCCTGCAGACATTAAAAGGATAATAAGAGAATATTGTGAACAATTCTATGCCCAGAAATTTGATATCCTAGGTGAAATGGACCGATTTATTTTGAAAGACACAATTTACCAAAGCTTACACAACAAGAAATATTTTGAATAGGCCTATATTTATTAAAGAAATTGGATCAATCATACTGCTCAAAACAGAAATCACCAGGCCCAGATGGTTTCCCTGGTGAATTCTACCAAACGTTTTGGTAAGAAATTACCCCAATTATTTATAATCTATTTCAGGAAATAGAAGCTAAGGACATACTTTGTAATGTGTTTGGTGAGGCCATCATGAAGCTAGTACTAAAATCAGACAAAGACATTATAAGTAAAGAAAACTTTAGACCTTTTTGTTTTTTTTTTTGAGACAAGGTTACGCTCTGTTGCCCAGGCTGGAGTGCAGTGGCAAAATCACAGCTCACTGCAGCCTCAACCTCCCCGCTCAAGCAATCCTCCCATCTCAGCACCCCCCAAGTAGCTGGGACTACAGGTGAGCACCACCACAACACCACACCTGGCTAATTTTTATATATTTTGTAGTGACAGGGTTTTGCCATGTTGTCCAGGCTGGTCTCAAACTCCTGAGCTCAAACAGTCAGCAGTCTGCCCGTGTTGGCCATTCGTTATTTTTTTTAAAAAAAGAACTCTCAGCAAACTAGGAACAGGAAGGAATTTCTTTAACTTGATAAAGAATGTACTGGGCATGTTGGCTCACGCTTGTAATCCCAGCACTTTGGCAGGATGCTTGAGGCCAGGACTTGAGACCAGCCTGGCCAACATGGCGAAACTCATCTCTACTAAAAACACAAAATTTAGCTGGGCATGGTGGCACACGCCTGTAATCCTAGCTATGTAATTACCAATGGGTTCACCTTGCCTGCTGCCTAGACAGCTGATTTATTGAGACAGGGGAATTGCAATAGAGAATGAGGAATCCATGCAGAGCTGGCTGTATGGGAGAGTAGAGTTTTATTATTACTCAAATCAGTCTCCCCGAGCATTTGAGGATCAGAGTTTTTAAGGACAACTTGGTGGGTGAGGGGAATCCAGTGAGCTGGCTGTGCTGGTTGGTCAGGTCAGTGATGATATTATAGGGAGAAGCCATCTCCATGTGCTGAGTCAGTTCCTGCGTGGGGCCCACAAGGTCAAATGAGCCAGTTTATTGATCGGGATAGTACCAGCTGATCCATCAAGTACAGGGTCTGCAAAATATCTCAAGCATGGATCTTAGGAGCAGTTTAGTGGGAGGGTCAGAATCTTGTAGTCTCCAGCTGCATGACTTGACCCCTAAACCGTAATTTCTAATCTTGTGGCTAATTTGTTAGTCGAACAAAGGCAGTCTAGCCCCCCGGCAAGAAGGTGGTTTTGTTTTGGAAAAGGACTGTTATCATCTTTGTTTTAAACCATAAACTAAATTCCTCCCAAAGTTAGTTCACCCTGTGCCCAAGAATGGACAAGAACACCTTGGAGGTTAGAAGCAAGATGGAGTTGGTTAGGTCAGATCTCTTTCACTGTCTCAGTTATAATTTTGCAATGGCGATTTCAGCTACTTGGGAGGCTGAGACATGAGAATCACTTGGACCCAGGAGATGGAGGTTGCAGTGAACCAAGATCACACCACTGCACTCCAGACTGGGCGACAGAGTGAGACTCTTGTCTCAAGAGAGAAAAAAATCTACAAAAACTCTATTGCTAATGGGGGAAACTAGATGCTTCCCACTACAAACAGGATCAAGGTAAGGATGTCCCATCTCACTATTTCTTTTAACATTGTCTTGGAAGTCCTAACTAATGTAATAAGACAAGAAAAGGAACTAAAATATGTAAAAATTAGGAAGAAGTAAAACTGTTTCCAGATGAAACGATTGTGTGGAAAATCCCAAAGAATCCAAAAAGAAACTCCTGGAACTAATAAGTGACTGTAGTAAGGTTGCAAGATACAAGGTTAATATATAAAATTAATTACTTTCTTATATACCAGCAGTGAACAATTGGAATTTGAAATTAAAAACCCAATGCAATTTACATTAGCATCAAAGAAAATGAAGCCTTTATGTATAAATCTAAATATATATAAGATCTATCTGAGGAAAACTACAAGACTCTGATGAAAGAAATTAAATAAATAAATGGAGAGGTAGTTCATATATGTGGATAGGAAGACTCAATATTGTCAAGGCATCTCTTTTTCCCAACTTGATCTATAGAGTCAACATAATCCTGATTAAAATCCTAGCAGTTGGTTTCGTGGATATTGAAAACTGACTCTAAAGCTTATATAGAAAAAGACCCAGAATAGCTAACACAGTATTAAAAGAGGAACAAAGCTGGAGGACTGATACCTCCCAGTTTGAAGTTTTGCTATAAAGGTACAGTAATCAAGACAATGTCGTATTGGTGAAAGAATAGACATACGGATCAGTGGAACAGAGAACCCATAAATAGACCCACACAAATACAATCAACTGATTTTTAACAAAGGGGCAAAGGTAATTCAATAGAGAAAGGATAGTTGTTTGAACAAATGGTACTGAAACAACTAGACATCCACATACCAAAGAGAAAGAATATAGACACACCACCTTGCACTGTTCATGGAAATTAGCTCAAAGTTGATGCTAGACCTTAATGTAAAATGCAAAACTATAAAACTTCTAGGTGATAACATAGGAGAAAATCTAGGTAACCTCGGGTTTGGTAATGACTTTTTAGATATGAAAGAAAAGCACAATCCATGAAAGAAAAAATTGAAAAGTCGAACTTCACTAAAATTAAAAAGTTCTACCTGTGAAAGACACTGTTAAGAGAATGAAAAGACAAGCCAAAAACTGGGAGAAAATATTTACAAAACATGTATCTGTTGCAGGATTGACGGTCGGGTGTGGTGGCTTATTCCTTGTAATCCCAGCACTTTAGGAGGTGGAGGTGGGAGAATCACTTGAGACCAGGAGTTCAGGACCAGTCTGGGCAACATAGTAAGAACCCATCTCTACAAGAAAAAATTTAAAAAATTAGGCATGGTGGTGTACATCTGTAGTCCTAGCTGCTCTGGAGGCTGAGGTAGGAGGATTGCTTGAGCCCTGAAATTTGATGTTACAGTGAGCAACTTCAGCCTGGGCAACAGAACTAGACCCTGTCTCAAAAAATAAAAAGGGACTGGTAGCAAAAATAAACGAAAGAGTTAAAACTCAACAACAACAAAACAGCCAAATTAAAAAATGAGTAAAGGACTTAATAGACCTTTTCCCAAAAAAGGTATAGAAGTATGCAATTAGCACATGAAAAGATGGTCAACATAGCAAATAATTTTACATGATAAATTTTATGTTATATATATTTTACCTTCAAAAATAAGAGCAAAAGATCTAAATACCTCACCAAAGAAGATAATGCAGATGGCAAATAAGCATATAAAAAGATGCTCAAATATCAAATGTCATTGAGGAATTCCTAGTTAAAATGAGATGCCATTACATATCTATTAGAATAGCAAAAATCTAAAACACTGACAATACCAATGTTGACAAGGATATAGAACAACAGGAACTCTTATTTATTGCTGGTGGGCATGCAAAGTGGTATGGCCACTTTGGAAAACAGTCCTGTGGTAACTGATAGAATTGCTACCAGAACTCTGAACACTGCTGGCCTGCTGCTTTTCTTATTACCACTTCACTTTCTCAGGTATCCTTTCAGTGATATCTCTGAAAATATAATAATGTTGTTAGTGTTCATCTAATTCTAAATCAGAGTGAGTTTTTTTTGTTTTTTGACTCAGAACATGTCAATAATCCCTCCCTCCCTCCCTCCCTCCTCCCCTCCCCCCTCCCCTCCCCCCTCCCTCCCTCCTTCCTTCCTTCCTTCCCTCCTTCCCTCCTTCCCTCCTTCCCTCCCTCCTTGGAGTCTCACTTTGCCACCCAGGCTGGAGTGCATTGATTGGCACGATCTCAGCTCCCTGCAACCTCCGCCTCCTGGGTTTAAGCGATTCTTGTGCCTCAGCCTCCGCAGTAGCTGGGATTACAGGTGTGCACCACTACTCCTGGATAATTTTTGTATTTTTAGTAGAGATGGGGTTTCACCATGTTGGCCAGGCTAGTCTCGAACTCTTGACTTCAGGTGATCTGCCCACCTTGGCCTCCGAAAATGCTGAGATTACAGGTGTGAGCCACAGCACCTGGCCTAATTTCTATCTTTCTATTTTAAATATATAGGTTTTTGAATTTTCTTTCTTGATTCAAATTATTCTTCTAATTGATTTGTTATATAAATATTTTCCATTTGCTTTCCCACTTTATTCTAAATATAGGGAATTTACTATAATTATGTAAGATGGAATGGATATAGGTATATAGATGTGTGTAGATCTCAGAGGTATTTGGTGTATTAAGCACACTTGTTACTTGTATTTAAGTTCAGGGGGCTACTGATTTCATATTCAAAGTTGTAGGACTAATTTGGCATATTCTGATATTCTGTTGCAAAACATTTTCATGCTTTGAATACTCATGTTTACACATACATTGATCATGTTATTTGTCTTTTTATTAGAGAGAGAAGATTCATGAGAGATGCAAGAATATTTGTCCTCCTAAAGATACTTTTGAAAGGACTCTTTTACATACTCATGGTATGAATATGTGTTATTTATAGATAATAAAGCATAGCATAAATATTAGTGAACAAGATCTTTATTTTGAGACCTTATTGCCTATTATATCTATAATTTTTATTTCTAGTAAAATTTTTATAACCTATGATTATAATATTTTCTGAGAACTTCTAAGAGAAAAATAGATCTGACAGTAGTATAATCCTTCAGTTCAACAAATATTGATTGAATATCTTTGTGCTTGGTATGTTCCTTGTTGCTTAAAAATAGATGAGTAAGCTAGACATGATGGCACATGTGTATATTCCCAACTACTTGGGAGGCTGAGGTGGGAGGATTGCTTGAGCCTGTGAGTTTGAGAACAGTAATGTAGTGAGACCCTAAAGTAAACCTATAGATGAGTAAAAAGTAGCTTTGGTCCTCAAAGAACTGATGTTCTCCTGAATAAGTTTAAAGAAATAAACCAATAATTGTATCATTGTATATTAAAGAGTAAGTTCAGTGTGGTAAAGTTGTATAACATGCCTAACTTAGCTTTAGAAGCATTCCTAGAGTTGACAGTGATTACGTGTGTTTTAAAGTCGTTAGTTTGAAACATTTACATGGGAGAAGACATTCCAAGAAAAGGGAATAGTTTATACAAAGCCATAGAATAAAGAGAGAACAGAATGTTCAAGAAACTGTAAGAGTTTAATATGTTGGTTCTACTGGGAGCAAGAGATGAGACTGAAGCATAGGCAGGGGTCAGATCATGAAGAAACTTATATGCTATGATAAGGAATTTTACTTTTTCCAAAGACACTGTAAAGCTACATAATATTTTTAACTAGGCATGATCGGATTTATGATTATACTTCTATGTGAAAATAGTTGTGGATAGTGAATTATGGGATGATGATTAGACTAGAGGCAAAGAGACAGTGGAGGCTACTGCAGTAATACAAATGAAAAATGATATTCCAGTAACAGTTACAATGGAGATGGAGAGGAAATTAGGCCTTTGGGAAGTAACTCAGAGATTGAGACACAGGTTTTGGTGGCCAGTTATTGGTAATGGAGCAAGATGATTCAAGGACAATTCCCAGGTTTCTTGCTTGGACAACTGCGTGGGTGACAGTGCAATTCAGTGAGAGAGGCAATATAGGAGGAGGAATTTTGAGGGAGATGGAGGCAAGTTTAGTTGCAGATTTGCAGTGAAGGACATGCCTTTTTGGCAATGTGGAGCTCAGGTTGAAGATTTAGGCTGAAGATGTAGGTATGGTAGATACCATCATAGACAGGTATGCTGGACAATAGCATGGTAGTTGAATCCAAGGACATTGGGTGAGATTGCCCAGGGAAGATGTGAATAGTGAGAAGAAAACGACTGGCGATGGAGCACTAATTAAGCTGTCGCATTTAAGGGGCAGACAGAAGGTGAGATACCTGTGAAGGAGACAGAAAGTGGTCAGAGAGATAGGAAAGTCAACCAAGATAGAATTGCACCTTAAAAGTTAAAGCCAGCAAAGATTTCAGAAAGTAAGAACAGTTAGTTGGTCTATAATGTCAGAATACTTCAGGGATAGATCGATTTGTACACTGAGAAGTATCCTTTGTTTTGGCAATTAGGACATCTCAGGGAGAGCATTTGTGGCAGGTCCAGAAACCTCAATACTATATATTAAGGAGTGAGTACAAGAGAAAGAAATGTAGACTACCAGTATTATGTCACTAGAAGATTTGAGATAGATTATTGACTGCAGGGAACAGAGTGGAAGAATATTTTTTCATGGCCACGACTAGATCAGGTAAGAGAGGCATTTGACTATCCCTGAGAGTGAGTACTTTTGCATCTGAGGACCCTTGCCTCAACCTGGTCCTGGCCCCGTTTTATCTTTTTCTTTACATATATATATAAAATATATATGTGTGTATGTGTGTATATATGTGTGTGTGTGTATATATATACACATTTTAATGGGAAAGAACTGAGCATGTTTATATACAGAGATAAGAGAGCTAGTACAAGGGAAGAGGCTGAGGATACCGAGACAGAATAAACTGATTAACCTGACGGCAGAGGCAGGAGGGAATGGAGTCTAAGTGCAGAAAGGGTGGTTTTGAAGAGAAGAGTAGTACCTTATCTAAGTTTGGATTGGCAGGATGAAAGTAAAGTAGGTTCATTTGAAGATAAGTGTGTATCTCAGCCTTAAGATGACTGAGAAGAAAATTAACATAGTATAAAAAAGCAACCTTTGATCATAAGAAATTCTGGATGGGATGATAGATCTTTTAAACAATAAAAACAGTATTCCTACTTTAGAATTTAATTCATTGAAAAAAAAATCTACATAGCATGCCATATCCAATCTTACCAAAATTTAAAAAGATAGCACAGCAGTCCTCAATCTTTTTGGCACCAGGGACTGGTTTCGTGGTAAACAATTTTTCCACAGACCAAGCGGTTTGTGGGGAGATAGTTTTGGGATGATTCAAGTACATTACCTTTATTGTGCACTTTACTTCTACTATTACATTGTAAAATATAATGAAATAATTATACAACTCATCATAATGTAGAGTCAGTGGGAGCCCTGAACTTATTTTCCTGGAACTAGATGGTCCCATCTGGGGGACATGGGAGACAGTGATAGATAGTCAGGCATTAGATTCTTATAAGGAGGGCACAACCTAGATCTCTGACATGTGCAGTTCACATTAGGGTTTGTGCTCCTATGAGAACCTAGTGCCACCACTGATCTGACAGAAGGTGGAGCTCAGACGGTAATGTGAGCAATGGGGAGTGGCTGTAAATACAGATGAAGCTTTGCTTGTGGTCACTGCTCACCTCCTGCTGTGTGATCTGGTTCCTAACAGGCCATGGATCACTACCCGTTCGTGGCCTGGGGGTTGAGGACAACTGAGATAGCATAAAGCCTTGTATGTCTGATTAAAAAGATTTGAGATGTATTTAGTTGTTTTATTGCTGCTATGTAATAGATTACAATTACCTGAAACATTGTTTTGTTCAGTGCTTTGCCTACTACTAGGCATATGATAGGTGCTTGATAGATATTTGTTAAAGGAATAAACTTAAGTAGCTATTTGGATGTGACCCAGTACAATAATGAATCTGTCAAAATGTACTTTATAGAGTTAAAATGAAAACAAGTTTTAAAAATAATATTTTCCCTTCTTTTTTAAATAGATAAATCCAGGACAGATCTGGAGCAAGTACCTAAGGTAACAAAGCTTAAACATGAGAAAATTGCTTTTTAATATTTGATCTTTAATTTCGCCTTACAAGGAGATTTCATTTGGCTTTTTTTTTTTTTTTTTTTGACACTTTGGCTACTTTGTCTCTTTTGGGCTGTGTTGCATCACTTTTCTTGTTTCTCGTTCTTTGTTTTTTTCTTTCCTTCTTTCTTTGTCTTTCTTCTTGCTTTTCTTCCTCTTATTTTGAAACAGAGTCTTGCACAGTCTCACAGGCTGGAGTGCAGTTCTGTGATCTCGGCTCACTGTAACCTCCCTCTCCTGGGTTCCGGTGATTCTCCTGCCTCAGCATCCTGAGTAGATGGGATTACAGGTGCATGCCAACACGCACAGCTACTTTTTTTGTTTTGTATTTTTAGTAGAGACAGGGTTTCACTGTGTTGGCCAGGCTGGTCCCCAACTCCTGACCTCAAGTGATCCGTCCACCTTGGCCTGGGATTACAGGTGTGAGTCACCGTGCCTAGCCTTTTTTTAAATGAAAAAATGTTTTTAATTGACAAATTAAAATGATGTATATTTATGGTGTTTTTTCTGTTTTGCATCATCAGTCTCTTTCTCATCACTGAAACCTACAAATATTTTTAAGTCTTTCCCTTAAAAAACTTTTGCTGATCATTCAACTTCTTCAAATTATTAAGGGATACTTACTCTGTGTAACAAATTTTGTTGAGATGTATAATAGATCCATTTTTTTTTTTCTGGGAAGAGTTGATTACTTTCATCAGATTCTCAGATAGGTCTGTGACAGTTGTTCTTTTTTTTTTTTGAGATGGAGTCTTGCTCCGTCGCCCAGGCTGGAGTGCAGTGGCCGGATCTCAGCTCACTGCAAGCTCCACCTCCCAGATTTACGCCATTCTCCTGCCTCAGCCTCCCAAGTAGCTGGGACTACAGGCGCCCGCCACCTCGCCAGGCTAGTTTTTTGTATTTTTTAGTAGAGACGGGGTTTCACCGTGTTAGCCAGGATGGTCTCGATCTCCTGACCTCGTGATCCGCCTGTCTCGGCCTCCTGACAGTTGTTCTTTAGAGTAAGAAAGAGAAGATGAAAGACACAAAAATGGGAGAAGGATATCATTTTTATCATTTATTTGATCCTACGAAATAATATTCAAAGTTTGTCATTTAAGGCTCATTGTTCACTTTCATGTAATCTTTACACATTCTTTACTTCAGCCAAACTTTTTTTTGATGGCTCTGTGCTTTATTTGCACTGTTTCTTGATCCTGGAGAACTTTTCCGTCATCTTCCCATATCTAATTCTCTATAATCTTTTGCTTAAAATGGCACCTTTACATGGGTACTTTCTTGTTCTTTCCAACAGAAGATAATTGGCCCCTTTGCCAAATTCCCATAACATTTTATCTGGGACTCTTCCCTCATCCCTCTGCTACCTCTTTAAGGATTTGTCCCTCTTCTCCTTAAAAGATTTTTTTTTTTTTTTTTTTTTTTTTTTTTTGAGGCAGAGTCGCTCTCTGTTGCCCAGGTTGGAGTGCAGTGGCACAATCTCGGCTCACTGCAACCTCCACCTCCCAGATTCAAGCAATTCTCTTACCTCAGCCTCCCGAGTAGCTGGGATTATAGGTGCCTGCTACCAGGCCTGGCTAATTTTTGTATTTTTAGAAGAGATGGAGTTTTGCCACGTTGGCCAGGGTAGGCTGGTCTCAAACTTCTGAGTTCAAGTGATCTGCCCATCTGGCCTCCGAAAGTACTGGGATTACAGGCGTGAACCACCTGGCCCAGTCTCCTTATAAGATTTTATATACGTATTATATCACATCCCTTGGATTGAAGCTCCGTGAGATGAGGGTCTCTTTATTAAATTATCTTTGTTTCTCCCTCAGTGCCTAGCATCAGAAACAGTCAGTAAATATTTATTGAATTAATCAATACTTTTAGTTACAATACCAAAGCGGGGATTAGAAAATTTACTCATGTCTCTAGTTAGATTTTTTTCTACCATATTCATTCTAATTTTTGTATCTAGTTAAAATCAGCAAATAAAATATAGCATATAAATAAATACATAAATTGATTAAACCACGTTTTAGGCCCTGTGCTTCATACTAGAGATACAAAAATAAGCTATAAATCTAACCCTGCAAGAACATATGGTCTCCAGGGGGAGATATGCATACTAAATAAATAATTTCTATAAAGTATGAGGTAAATAATTAAGTATGCATGATATATTTGTGTTCAGAGATGGGAGTCATTATGTCATCCATAAGGAAGGACACATTTACCCTTTTGATTGCATCATGTTTTTCAGGAAGATGTATAAGAAAAGGCATTCTAGGCCAGATGTATGTATATAAAGATATACATACTTTATATATAATATATATATATATATATATATATATTTTTTTTTTTTTTGTGATGGAGTCTTGCTCTGTCGCCCAGGCTGGAGTGCAGTGGCGTGATCTCAGCTCACTGCAAGCTCCACCTCCCAGGTTCACGCCATTCTCCTGCCTCAGCTTCCCAAGTAGCTGGGACTATAGGCGCCCGCCACCACGCCCGGCTAATTTTTTGTATTTTTAGTAGAGACAGAGTTTCACCATGGTCTCGATCTCCTGGCCTCATGATCCGCTCGCCTTGACCTCCCAAAGTGCTGGGATTACAGGCGTTAGGCACCACACCCAGCCCATACTTTATATAGAAATACATGCATTATAAAAAGAATAAGAGTATGGAAGAGAATTGAATATTGCTAGAGTGTAATGGGTAAATAGTGGGAATGACAAGATACAAAGAGGTAAGTGGGTCCAGATACAAAGAGGTCTGTGGGTCATGGGAATCTATTGAGAGTTTTAAACAGGGAAGTTAATACAGTTATACTCAACATTTTAGAGGAGTATCTCTAACAGTAGGATAGGGGATGGATTAGGGAAGGATATCAGTAAGTAGATATTTACTGTAATCCAGAGATATTGAAGAGCTGAACTACTGAATGCTGTGGAGATACAGGAAAGCAGAGATTCAAGGGATATTTACAAAATATAACGGATAGGTCTTATTGCCTAGCTGGTCATGATATGTAAGGGAAAAGTAGTCTATTCATAAAATTGAATTTGTTTTGGTTTTAATATTTATTGTATGCTTAATCTAAACTAATTTTAAAACAATTTTGAGCAGGAGAAAATAGAAATATAGGTTAGAGAAATTGATATTTGGCATTTTAAAAAACTATCAGTGGGAAATAATGTGGAAATTTTAGGATAAGTATTATATCTGCCTCTGGTATGTACCTGTAGGACTGCATTAGTGAGTATGATCATGTAGTAATAGAATGACCATCTCCATTGGTAAAGGCAAAAAGCATTTTCTATCTTTTATGAGTATTTTAAGCTTGGTGAGAAATTTACACATTTTTCTTATGGATATTTGTATAAATAACCGTTATTACTTGCTTTTGCTATTCATACTCAAGATCCACGTTAATTTTGTTTAATGATCATGATGTTAGAAGAGATAATGGGTATAAGGAAAATACTTATCTAATTGAGGGAAATGCATTTTTTTAATAGATTTTTATGAAACCAGATTTTGCCTTGGATGATTCCTTAACTTTTAATTCAGTTTTACCATGGTCTCATTTTAATACTGCTGGTGGAAAAGGAAATCGTGATGCAGCTTCCTCAAAGTTGCTTCAAGAAAAGGTAATTTCTTTTTTACTTTATCCATGTAGGAAACTATTCTAGTTAAGTGGTACTGTTTGCATGGGTTCAGATTTAGTTATTTGGTAAGCTGTACTTTTAAATTCATTTTTGTTGTTACTGGTAACTGTAAGCCTCCCAATCTTAACTAATAAACTAACAGCATTTTGGCTCAGTGGAACATAAGTTGTGCAGATGAATAAGGCAAAACTTACTATTTGAGTACTTCTTACCTGAAAGAGCAGTTGATGGAATTTTAATTGAAAGGATATATTAGCTAACACAATAAATTGCTTTGCATTTATCCCAGATATTTTATTTACATGTTGGCTAATTTTATTTATTTATTTATTATTTATTTATTTATTTATTTATTTATTTATTTATTTATTTTGAGACGGAGTCTCTCTCTATTGCCCAGGCTGGAGTGCAGTGGCACGATCTCCACTTAACACAACCTCCACCTCTTGGGTTCAAGCGATTTTCCTTCCTCAGCCTCCCTAGTAGCTGGGACTACAGGTGTGCCCCACCATGCTTGGCTGATTTTTTTGTATTTTAGTAGAGATGGGGCTTCACCATGTTGGCTAGGCTGGTTTTGAAGTCCTGACCTCATGATCTGCCCACCTTGGCCTCCCAAAGTGCTGAGATTGCAGATGTGAGCCCGTGCCCAGCCCCATATGGTTTAATTTTATAAGAATGATTTAAAGCACAGAAAACCAATGTTTTCCGAGGTACTGTTTTTCTTCATTTTCACATAGGGATGATTATTTTGAAACAAAAATGTCTTAGTTAAAGAAATACAATATTCCTGTTGTTTTTGTAGCTTTGCAAAGCCTAGTCTTTTACATGTTACTAGTCAGCAATTCTTTACATTTTACAATGTTCTATATAGTCTAGAAGTCAACACGTTGAAAGTCATTTAATATTTAGACCTTTAAATATAATTTACTTATCAAGAATCCTCTACAAACATTTCATCTCTGTTCTTTCTTAGCATTCAGTTTAGAGCTCTTCTGAAACTGATGGTAGTTCTTAAATGAGAAGTAGTGATTTTGTTTTACTTTAGTGGTATCCCCTGGCAATCTGAAAGCTTGTCTCAGGAAGACATCAATAAATTAGGTTCAGTCCTCTTCAGAAACTGAAGAAAAGACTAGGTTGGGGAGGAGAGAAGAAGAAATGTGGGGAAGGAATCATGAGTATTCCTTTTCTCACAATTGAAAATGAAAATGAGCTTTTTCCTTTGGCAACATTTTCACCTATAGAAAGGTTTTTCCATACATAAGAACAAATTCATAAATCTGACAAAAACCATGGGTTTAGAGACACAGGCTTGCTCAAGACACAGGCTTTCATATTCTAAGTATATGCCCTGATAGAATAATACCTTAAAAAGAGAAAAACAGCAAAAGCCAGTAGTCTCATCAATCTATATAGATACTTTTAATACAGATAATTTAAAAATTATTTCCTTTATACCATTTTAATAGGAAATAAACTATAAAAATGTTATGCCTTGAAAAGAGTAAATCAATGGATTATTGAAAATTCAAAAAATCTTTGAGACTCAAATGTTTTTCTTATGCTGAATGTTTAAAGTGACTAAAGTAATGGAAATGTTTTTTATTTGTAAATTGCAGAATCAGATTTGCTATATTTACATTCTGACTCCTTTTCATTCTGCTCTGTTCTTAGAATAGGAATAGAAGACAGGATTCCAAGAGAGCACTTTTAAACTCCTTTTATGAGGACAACAGCTGGTTTATCATGTTCGCTTTAAAGAGCAAGGATGCTATAACTAGAATTAACGAAATTTGTATTCTATTGTGCTCTGCAAAGTGCTGGTCTGCAGTAAAATAAGGAGTTTGCACTGGAATGCAAATCACTGCTTACCTCATTAAAAAAGTGTGAAAAAAATACAGTGTGCTTAATGATGTGGTTGATTTACTTTCTAGCAAAATTCTTTATTTTATTATGGCCATGTTAAACAGTCCACAGATTGGCAGCAGCATATAAATCACATTCTGGGTAGCACTGTCCTAAAGTTATCTGTTCTCCATTTACTATTCTGGGAATTGTGTCCATGTTACCTTGCAATTTACCCTAGTACATTTGTGCCCATTTTGCTTTTTCAGTGAATAAATGAACAGCCATATTGAAGATGAAAGAGCAGAAGGGCATAAACTCAAGATTTAAACTATGGAAAAATGTGTTTGTAACCTATTTAGATATTGTAAGATCATTGAAGGAGCATTATTGAAAATTTGAATGATAGTCTGTGTTTCCTTAAGGAAACAGATTTGATGACCAAATAGTCTCTTCTAATCTTGTGAGACTTAAATGTTGAAAGTTCATTAACCCTTTGAAACTATGAATTATCCCGAGACATTCAGAGATAATGCCTGAAGTCTGAGCTGTGGGTTAAAAAAATCTCAAAGTAAAAATTGGGTGAAAAATGGAAAGATATTATAGCTAAAAAAGGCATATGCAGTTAGAAAGGAAGAAAAAACAAGTTTTAGAAATCTATATTTGAAATTTAGAAAGCATTTTAAATATATAAGAATTAATCTTGGTAGTACTACTAATAAAATATATATGAGCTAATTGTTTAAGGCGTTTGTGAAACTTTTAAGAGGAAAATACATTGGAAATAAACTGAGTTTTACAAATTGATAAAAGAATCACTTTTGAAATGTAAAATAAGCAGCCTGAAAAAATCCAAATGAATTACAGTACCTTATCTATAATTTGTGACTGAACCATCAGCCTATCTTGGATTATTCAGCACTTTGAGGCAGAATGGTATAATAGAAACAGCTTCAGTTTTTCAGTCAGAGATGTACCAACATTTTACTTTTGCTACTTAGTAACTACATGACTCTCTGTGTTTCCTCATCTGTGAAATGATAATAATAACATCTATATTTCAAGATTGTTAAATTTAGAAAAATTAGATGTGTATAAAATACCTGTGCCTAATCCGTAGGAGGAGGTCAATAAATGGAAGGTATAATCATCTATTTAGTCAGCTAAGGAGATCATTCTCTTTCTCTCAGATCTTAGAACATATGAAACTGGAATTGTAATTTGAGATGTCTGTGGGGTACTCTTTTAGAAAGCAGTTGGTGTTTGGAAGGTGGTAATGACAGGAACAGAGGAGGAAAGTAAATCACCTTGTACTCTTTTGTCTTACATTCATGTCTTTGGGCTGTACTCTTTATCTTCCTTCCATTTTGTTGTGCCCAATTTCAAGAATCTCATAATCAAACAATTCACACAATGGAATTTAAAGTATATGTAGAAATCTTTTATCATTGTCATAAAGTATTTGGATAATCAAGGAAGGTATGCTCATAATACTTCATATTTTTTTCCTTCCCTTTTAAGCTGAGCCATTATCTGGATATTGTGGAAGTAAACATTGCTCACCAGATCTCTCTACGTTCAGAAGCATTTTTTCATGCAATGACCTCTCAACACGAGTTGCAGGACTACCTCAAGAAAACTTCCCAGGCTGTAAAAATGCTTCGAGATAAAATTGCACAGATTGATAAAGTAATGTGTGAAGGATCACTCCACATTTTAAGACTGGCACTTACCAGAAATAATTGTGTTAAAGTATACAATAAGCTGAAGTTAATGGCCACTGTACACCAGACTCAGCCTACAGTACAGGTGTTACTATCTACTTCTGAATTTGTTGGAGCATTGGACTTAATAGCAACAACACAAGAGGTTCTACAGCAGGAACTTCAGGGCATTCACAGTTTCCGGTATGTCCATTAAGTAAGCCACTAGAAATAATGTTAGAAATTTTTAAAGGATAAAATTTAGCATGTAATGTTAGAAATGTGAATGTATTTAAAGTTAAATGGATATTTTTTCTTCCAGATTGATCATTTGTTTAATGATGTTATCTGATATTATAGTATTAGCAAAACAAAAACCATACGGAATAATATTTACAGAGACATTTGGATGGAGAAGCAAAATTAAAATTTCTAGGAGATGAGATAAATGCAAGGCCAGTCACATTAAAAATAACATTTTGAAAATGTTGAAATAGCTTTGTGTCACAGTGGTAGGTCAAGGTGGAGAGAATACCAGTATATTTAAAATTAAGTTTGTGTTAAAAGCCTTTAATAGATTTAAAATTGAATAATTATTAAAATTCATTTCTGATTCACAGTCTGTTTAGCAAATTGCAAAAGAAAAAAAATATAGTGATAGAAAAGACCCAATTTCTCCTATTATTTTGAAAATACCTTAGGTTTTAGATATTTTATATGAAATAATTCCAAAGTGTTTATTTTATAGACTAATTGCAAGCCATCAAAATTTCATTCCATTAAGCAGGCTTGCAGTATCCTTATAGAAGTTCCTATCTACTGGGAAAACCATCCAAACCACATACTAGTAAGTGACTGTAAAGTTTTATGGAAGATATGCTCTGTAACTTAATCCATTATGGAAAAGTTGGCCTCAAAAAATTTTATTTTAATTGAATTATAAATTCTTATTGACTGAAGATAAGTAATTGGAATGTTTAGGATGCATTTTTAAAGCTTGAACAAAATTTCATTAGATGAACAATTGATTGATTCATTCAGTTAAGGTATGGCTGTTGAGCACCTATTACATGTCAAGTACCAGACAGAATGAATACTGAGAATATAGTCAGGAATAAAGTAGAGATGTTCATTGATCTAAAAGTCTCTACAATTTATTTGGCATGGGGAAGGAAACACAAATTACTGCATAGTTATGATATAGTGTAATACAGTGTGATGAATGGAAAGATTGCTGTGGAGCTCTGACCTTAGGGGTGGAACCTAATCCAGACGTGGATGGTTATAGAAAATGTTCTGAGTCACAAACATCTTTGAGAATCCATTGAAATCTACTGTTGCACCATCTTTCTACAAAAATATACCTGTACATAAAATTTTACAATCAATTTTGGGTGATTCATGCTTTTTTGAAGTCTACTTTGAATTCCCCAGCATGGAACCCAGGGAAACTACATTATTTTTAAGTTTTCTTTCACCTCTGAAATTATAAGGATTTATCTTTTTTGAATATGTATGTGGTATATATTTTTTCAATAAATGTCAGTGTTGTCATTGCCTTAGAAAAATGAATTTCTATAATGACAGAAGCTGTGTTTTTAACTTATCACTTACTGTATAATATCATGAATGTTGATGAATATTGGGAGCCAATATCCTGTAGATAGTACAGGGCTGAGAAGTAGAATCAAAGATTGCTGCCTTGGCAAACACAAATTCTCAAACTATTCTAATTTTTACCTCAAAGTTCATGCAGTTTACTTTTGTTTTCCTTGACTTAGATTTTATGATCAATACTCATGAAAAGTGATTTTAAGAAGCGGGTTGGATATTTATTTATTCTCAGTAGTTTATGATTTATTGGGCTACAGAATAAAAATTTTGTAATCTTGTATTTATTATGAGCTCAATAAAGAGCTTACCTTTGTTTTCAACTTTACTTTTTTTTGTAACTTAACTCAAAGTATAAAATATTCTTCATTTAAAAATGTCTATTATTTATTTTTTTATTTCGAGACAGGGTCTTGCTCTGTTGCCCAGGCTAGAGTGCAGTGGTGCGCTCTCAGCTTACTGCAGCCTCTGCTCCCACCTTCAGTCCCCCTACCCACTACCGGCTCTAGCCATTCTCTCACCTCAGCCTCCTGAGTAGATGGGATTAAAAAACACATACCACCATGCCCAGCTAATTTTTATTTATTTACTTTTTATATTTTTGAGATGGAGTCTAGCTCTGTTGCCCAGGCTGGAGTACAGTGGCATGATCTTGGTTCACTGCAACCTCCACCTCCCGGGTTCAAGCGATTCTCCTGCCTCAGCTCCCGGGTAGCTGGGATTACAGGTGACCGCCACCATGCCCAGCTAATTTTTGTATTTTTAGTAGAGAGAGGGTTTCACCATATTAGCCAGGCTGGTCTCGAACTCCTGACCTAGGTGATCTGCCCATCTCAGCCTCCCAAAGTGCTGGGATTACAAGTGTGAGCTACCACGCCTGGCCTGATTTTTATTTTTAGTAGACGGAGTCTTGCCATGTTACCCAGGCTGGTCTCAAACTCCTGAGCTCAAACCATCTGCCTTCCTTGGACCCACAGAGTGCTGTGATTACAGGCCTTAGCCGCCATGCTCGGCCAAAAATGTCTATGATTTTTATTTGTTTTTTTTTTTTTTTTTTTTTTTGAGACTGGAGTCTCGCTCGGTTGCCCGGGCTGGAGTGCAGTGGCCGGATCTCAGCTCACTGCAAGCTCCGCCTCCCAGGTTTACGCCATTCTCCTGCCTCAGCCTCCCGAGTAGCTGGGACTACAGGCGCCCGCCACCTCGCCCGGCTAGTTTTTGTATTTTTTTAGTAGAGACGGGGTTTCACCGTTTTAGCCAGGATGGTCTCGATCTCCTGACCTCGTGATCCGCCCGTCTCGGCCTCCCAAAGTGCTGGGATTACAGGCTTGAGCCACCGCGCCCGGCCATATGTCTATGATTTTTAAAAAGACTTTCAGATGTTCTGATTTTCTACATTTTGCTCAATATCTATTTTTTTTTTTTTTAGAACCACATGTGTAAAGAATGTTATTTCTTCATGTAAAACATTTCTGTAAAGTTTCCGATCAAATGTCAGTTCCAATATGTTTATAACTGTTTAAAAGTTTGGTATCGGAACTTGAGTCTCTAACTTCTGATAAACATATAGCAAATTATTTTCAAAAACAAAAGTAGTCTAAAAGAAAATGTTTTTATAATCAAGGAAAAATGCTGAATCATACTTGAAGTAGTTTAAGACTTGTTATTATAACCCCATTCTTTTGTTTGTGTTTTGTTTTAAACTTCTATCAAATCCTGTATGATGATTTACTTTCTTGACTTTATCTTTCCTTTTGCTAAGGTTGTTAAATATCAACATTAGTTACTTTCTTGTATAGCTTCACAGATATTTTTAAGGCCGTTTAACTTTATTTAGAAGCATAAGAATTAGCTTTGGATGCTTTATAGATTGATTTTTATCCAGGAAAATATGTATTGGAGGTCTCTTACGGTAACATAAGCATAAGAGATAATTATACTCTCCCATTAGGAAAGAAGAAATATTCTACTTGAATTTCACACACTTTTGTCTTTTTTATATCAGAGGTCACATTTTAGTCATTTTGTGGGCCATATACTAAGCATAGGGTCTTACTTGAAATAAGAAATCTTTCAGTAGGAAAGAAGCAAAGGATTCTTTTGAATTTATTTGTTAATAGTCTTTCCATTTTATGGATCTTAGTCCAGGTTTTGCTTTTGGCTCTAATGTTCTTTCTATTGCTTTTTAAAAATGCTCTATTTAATGCATATATATGCAGTCTTGCCCTGTCACCCAGGCTGGAGCCCAATTGTGCGATCATAGCTCAACTATAGCCTTGAACTCCTGGGCTCAAGTGGTCTTCCTGCCCCAGCCTCCTGGGTAGCTAGGACTATAGACCTGTGCCACCATGCCAGGTTAATTTTTTTTATTTTTTTGTAGAGATAAGGTCTTGCTATGTTTCCCAGGCTGGTTCTATTGCTTTTAAAGGAAATTTTCATACCAAAATTTTCTAGTAGTTAAACTACCACAAATGCAAATCTCTCTTTTCCAAAAGGAATTTTAATAGTTTTATCTGTCTACCATTTTTCTGTGTACTATTAACCTAACATCACATTTTTTCTAGTCATTAGTAGCAAATAATGCTTATGTATGTATTCTTTTTTCTCATTCCTTCTGTATTTTTTGGCTTTGAAATTATTTTTTATGTAAACCTTTTTGGTGACTTCTGAACTCCGAGAGCACCTTGTTTATATTCTCTAACGAAATTTTACAGTCTCCTACCATGTTTTGTTATGGTTTGTGTTTTTATTTTAGATCTTTCTATTGGGCTTTGAATTTAAATGTCTTGGTTAAGAGCTATGTTGTACACATCTTAATACATATTTGCAAAGTCTATGAATTATTCAGTATATTACCAAATGTATCTTGACCCTTTATTCCACTCTTTTTTTTTTCCCATCTATAATCTTTGTCCCTAATTTCCCATTTATAGTCTATATGACTGTAGTTCTTAATCCTGGCTGCATAATAACATCTCCAGAAGAGCTTTTAAAAAAGTGTGCCACAGCCCACCCAGCCAATTAAGTCAGACTTTCTAGAGGTTAAGGCTTGAGCGTCTGTATTTTTTTGAGAGCTCTCTGGGAAATACTAATGTACACCATAATTGAGAAGCCTGGTTTGTAACTACTGTTGGGTTCTCAACTTTTTCATGATTTGTAATTAAAGTGGTAGCATCTTCCTATATAAATTTGTTCTTTCTAAAACAAAATTTTCAACTAACACATCTTCCTGTCTCTATTCAAAGAGGTTTCTACTAATGGATTTGGGGGTATGGTGTATCTGTGTAAGTTCCAAAGTTTGATTTCCCCTCTTCAGAACTTGAAGGGTAATATTGACTCACTGCATAATTCATAATTATAATTCTTTTGTACATTTGTTGAATTTATAAATTTAAAAAATTTTGAATGATTTTACTGCCTGAATTGTTGCAGAATTAGGTGATTTTAATTATTAGGACATAAATTTTTTTTTTTTTTTGAGATGGAGTCTCGCTCTGTTGCCCAGACTGGAGTGCAGAGGCATGATCTCGGCTCACTTGCAAGCTCCACCTCCCGGGTTCATGCCAGTCTCCTGCCTCAGCCTCCCAAGTAGCTGGGACTACAGGCGCCTGCCGCCACATCTGGCTAATTTTTTGTATTTTTAGTAGAGACAGGGTTTCACCGTGTTAGCCAGGATGGTCTCCATCTCCTGACCTCGTGATCCGCCTGCCTCGGCCTCCCAAAATGCTGGGATTACAGGCATGAGCTACTGTGCCTGGCCGGGATATAAATATTTTTAACCATTACATATGCAATGAAATTTTGCTATCTATTACCAATAAAAATGATAATCATTGAAACAACATATATCATTTATATACTAATTTAACTAAAAGTATTGCCGAGGCTAATGGCATTCAAATGCTTAAGCACATGTAGTACAAAAGTCTCATTATGAACCCACAAGAATGCATTTGAATGCTGATATCTTGCAGATTTTGATACAGAAAATCTTTAGTTACCTTGAAACTTAGTGCTGTAGTGTTGTTATTTGTTCTTTCTTATTGTAAAGCTTTGTGTAGAAACTCTTAGTTTTCATCATTGTTGTTAACATTCTTTTCCTATTGCTTCATACCATGATTACTACCACCGGCATTCTACAACAGAGGACATATATTGAATACTTAAGTATTCTGTGCCAGATACTGTGCTAAGTATATGGACATCGCCCACTCCCCAAAAAACTATGAGATAGGGAATGTTACCCACACTTTACAGATAGGAAAACTAAGGTCATATAGCAAGTTAAGTAACAGTACAGTAGAGATTCAGCTTGGGTCTCTCTGGACTTGAGAGCTATGCTTTTTAATATATTTGTTTGAGAATCTTATAGGACCTCAGATAGATCACTCTGAACATCAGTACTAATTTAATTGTACAAACTGTGGGCAATTGAGCTATAGGTTGCTCAGCAGCCACGAACTACCATATTAATGGATTTTGGCATAAAAATGACTGCAGCTAGCTTGCTTTCTACTTGTAAGCTTTTTTTTTTTTCTTTTTTTTTGAAAGAAAAGATGCAACACACTCAGTTTATTATAGGTTCCAGTTTATTATGATTTCATTGATTAGTGGCCACCTTGAGATTCCATTTAAGGGATCTTTATTATTAGATCTATCAAAAGGTATTTAACATATTATTTGACCTTAAATCTCCTATGATTTAGATTTTAAAATATTGTAGTAAGAAAACATCCACATTGTATGTTTTGTGATGAAGAAATCAGACTTCTTGCTATTTGATGAAACTAGAATTGCTACAGAGTTTATTGATATACAAGGTTTTCTGATAAGAACAGCACAGAGGTCACTGTATTGAACATACAACTTAGTAGAAGGTCTGAATTAATGTGCAAATTGAGGCATATCTAAGTGAAAGTATTGGGATTGTTTCAGTTTACTTAGCTGGATATATTTTTCAGAAAGTGATATTTTAGTTGTCATTTCGGTAGATTCTCTCACCACTCTAAATTACTGTATGTGATTATTAGGATACATACTTTTAAAACAAGGTGTTAGCAGATTTATCTTAAATATTTTTGTTAAGATTAATAATAATGCATATGTCATTATTATTACATCTATTGTCAAAGTAGCCGAGAATATAAAAGAACAATTAGATTGAGGATGAATAAGTGAAAAATATTACAGTTCTGAAAGTTGCATTTAAGGATTTGTTTAGACAAATTCTTGCATATATAAAATACCTGTGATGATAAAATAAATACTATTTGGTGTTAGTATTGAGGTTCTTTATTAATTAATTATATAATCTGTATTAGATAATTAAACTTTAAAATTACTTTAAGGATGCATAAAAATGAAGCTAATCAAGTTATTTAAAATAATATCTAAGGTCAAATAGAACACTGCATTTAAGTTATGCCAAAATGACAGAAAGTTTTATTATTTTGATGCCCAAATATCAGTAGGTATAGTCATATGGACCTGTCACCATAATTCTTTATGGTGATTTGTTGAAGAGTATTTACACTTGAAGGTAACACATATCTGAGTGCTAACCTCTAGTCTGCATTAAAAAAGAATCAATGGTCTTCATAAAAATAATTGAGAGCCAAGCAATATTAGGTCTAAATTTATATCCTACACTGTCACTGTTTTTTTTTTTTTTTAAAAAAAACTTATAAAGACTCATCACATACACAAAACTAAAGGAAATTATATGAAAAGAATTATAGGAAGCTAGATAAATTGTTTATCTTCTTTAAGTTGTCAATGCAAAGCCGAGTTTGTGTTATCTATATCCTGTATTATTTTGAAACAAACCCCAAACATTTTGTTTCATTCATAAATATTTCATTAGGTATCTTTGAAAGATAAGTATTTTTAAAAAATATAACTCTAATGTCATTTATATTTTCAAATATAGCTAGTCAGTGTTCAGATTTTCCCGTTTGTCTCAAAATTCTTTCTTACAGTGTGTTTATTGTAATCAGGGTCCAAATAATATCTATATATTGCAGTTGGTTGATATGTCTCAAGTGGTTTTTGATCCATAGTTATCCATTCTAATTTTCTTTCAAAATATTAATTGAAGAAACTGGATTGTCTTATAGTGCTTCTCATAGTTTGGATTTTGTAAACTGTGTTTCCATGTTTAGCATGTTATTTTTTCACCTATATTCTCTGTAATTGATAGTTAGATTTAAAAGCTTGATTAGCTTTAAATTTTACTTTTTGACAAGAGCACCTAATAGACAGTGGTGTGTATTTCAGTCAAGAAGCATAAAAATCTCTTTTGAGGATTAGCAGCCATTTAACAATCGTCTAGATTTATCATTAATTATGGGCTACAAATTATGATACGTTAATTCTGTCCCACTTTCTTTACTTATTCACTGGAACATTTCTATGAGTTGATGTTTCCCCATAACAATTATTTGGTCACCCTTTGAAGGACAGTTCTTACAAGATTAGACAGGATAAATGCTAGATTCTTTTCCTTTATTTAGCTGTTTTCAAAATAATGAATTGGAAATCTAGCATCCTCCAAAGATAACTGATGAATTTTTAAAGATATTATAAATACATGGATTTATATGCTTTCAAAGTGTTTTAACTTCTTTGCTTTTTAATTTTTATCAATGTTCAAATTGAATTATCATTTGTAGGAACCTCCTCAAGTTCATTCTTGAGTCTTTTGACATGACTTCCTAAGTAGTTATTGACAGTTTTCTTACTTTGTGTTATGACAGGATGTTTATATTATACATTTCCTACCCCAGACCTGTAATCTGCCATTTGTCTAAGGATCCCTACTTTCTTTTAGTAGGAAATAGTATTTAGAAATCCATCTGGGTAGTAGGCGTGTTCTTGCTACTGGATTGACCATTATTTCTAGGCTTTCGTAGTGGACAGAACTGGGAAATAATTTTCTTTTTTAAGTGACTTTAAAACAGTAATTTAACTGTTCATCTTATGTGGGATATATCTTAAGGAAAAGAGGAAAATGTCCTATATTGTTTGTATTAATAATATTGTTCTGAGACAATCTGTGTATGTTGTGGGATAAAACAAATGATGAATTGTGTTAGTGTCATTAGTAATCACAATTTTCAGCCTGATTAAAAGGAAATACATATGTAAGACTGAAGAAGTAAAAATCATATAGTCTTGAATTTGAATTGGAAGTATCAGTATGACCCCATTTTTCTCCCCCACAACCCCTATGATAAGTCGCCATTTAAAAGTTTTAGTTTATATCTGTCCATCCATCCATCTATCTGTCTGTCTCTCATCTTAGATAAGCATTAGCCCACTGTAGATACTGTTCTCCACCTTGCTGTTTTTACCTTACAATATACTCTGGATATTGTACATGCTCTACAGCATGCATTCTCAATGGGAGATACTACCTCAAGAGGGCAAACATTGGCTCTTGAAAGGTGAAAAAAAATCTTGAATATAACAATGGTTTGTGACCCTTCAAAGGGCCATAGTACATAAACAGATATATAATATATTTGTGGCATTAAAATTTCATAGGGGTGACTGAGTACAGTGGCTCATGCCTCTAATTCCAGCACTTTGGGAGGCCAAAGAGGGTGGACCACTTGAGGTCAGGAGCTTGAAACCAGCCTGGCCAACATGGTAAAACTCTGTCTTTTACTAAAAATACAAAAATTAGCTGGGTATGATGGCACATACCTTTATTCCTAGCTACTTGGGAGGGTGAGGCATGAGAATTACTTGAACCTGGGAGGTGGAGGTTGCAGTGAGCTGAGATTGCGCCACTATACTCCCGCCTAGGCAACAGAGGGAGACTCTGTGGAGAAAAAAAAAATTAAAAATTTCATGGGATTGTGTGTGTGTAAGATTAGAAAAGGCTTCTGGAGGGGAAATAATGAAAAAAAAAAAACTGCTCTGTAGCAGTATTTATAGGTATTTATCAATTCTTTTAAAAGTAATATCTATTTAAAATAAATGCATTGTGATTTATTCAACCATTCCCCATTGGTCAGCATTTGGGTTGTTTCTATTCCGTTACAGTTACCAATAGAAGGGCAGTTAATGTATGTTCTTTGGTATTTTTGCTCATGCATCTTTGAGACAGATTCTAAGAAGTGAGATTCCTAGGTCAAAATTCCTCTGTAATTTTGCTAGATACTGCCAAATTCCTCTTGTGACAATGTTTTAGTTTGTACTGGTGGATCTATTCTAAATTAGTCTACTGTAAGATATTGATGCCATTTATGAGAACCTTTTTAGTCTATTAACTATAAGAAATACAATTTTCATGTAGAAAAATGCAAACTTTTATGTTATTTCACTTATCAGATTTGTTTCATAATTATCACTACTCCTCCTTACCATATGTTGTTTATAAAAGAAGAATAATGCATCTACCCAAAAGGTCAAATGGTTTTAACTAACTTTTTAAAAATTGTGTTATATCTCATCTTTCTTAGTAGATATAGTTGTCAATATTAAGGATTTCTTTTTCAAGTAAATGTAGTGTAGATATATTTTAAATGTTTTTTTAAATTTTAATGTAATATTTAAATGTTTTAAAACTGCCCCTCAAAATAGAGCTTAAAAGATTTTTTTCCACTGAGATGTAAACATGTTCCATTGGACTCTTTCACTTAAATTTTGAAATTCTTTGGACCAACTAGGCTTCTTTAGCTCATTGCTTTTATACAGCTATTTGAAAGTATGGCAAAAATCCCTTTGTATATGAAAGTACTTCATCCTTACATTTTTCAGTCTTGTGTTTCAATGACTTTCAGCTTAATGACTTAAGGGATGTTACACAGTAACTCAAACTGATTATGGGAAAGATTGAATTGAGTCCGTCTGTACATATAGTCCTTCAGATATTTATTTGCACCCAGGACAGGGCCTAGTGCAGGGTAGGCACAAATGTTTGTTGAATAAATGAATGACTGGGGAGCTACCACCACTGACATTTAGTAAATGGTTAATAAGGAAAGGACTTAGAATGTCAATATTTTGTCTGTGGAAACAATCGTGCCCAGTAACCAGGTTTTCTAGAACACATTTATTTGGAGGCTAAAGATATACCTTTGACCTTGAACAACATGGGTTTGGACTTGTGGGTCCATTTATACACAGATTTTTTTTTCAGTAAATATATTGGAAACGTTTTTGGAGATTTGTGAAAGTTTGAAAAAACTTTACACATAGCCTAGAAAAACTTTCCACATAGCCGTATGCCATGAATGCATAAAATATATGTAGGTACCAGTCTACTTTATCATTTACTACCATAAAATATATTTAAAAAGTTAAAATTTATCAAAGCTTACACATAGACTGTACATGGCTCTATTCATGCAGTATTAAATCATAACTCCAAAAAAGTAGCTGTGGTACATACTGTACCACTGTAATAATTTCATAGCCACCTCCTGTTGCTACTGTGGTGAGCTCGAGTGTTGCTAGTCATCTGTATTTGACCAGTTCCTCTCTCCAGTAAATTATTACAGTAACAAGTGATCTCTTACAGTTTTTGTATATTTTTGTTTTTTATTGTTTTTAATACATACTATACACCTTAAATAACACCAAAGAGGAGCTGGTACCATTCCTTCTGCAACTGTTTCAATGAATAGAAAAAGAGGGAATCCTCGATAACTCATTTTATGAGGCTAACATCATCCTGATACCAAAGCCTGGTAGAGACACAACAAAAAAAGAGAATTTTAGGCCAATATCCCTGATGAACATCGATGAGAAAATCCTCAATAAAATACTGGCAAACTTAATCCAGCAGCACATCAAAAAGCTTATCCACCACCATTAATTTGGCTTCATCCCTGGGATGCAAGGCTGGTTCAACATACACAAATCAATAAATGTAATCCATCACATAAACAGAACCAATGACAAAAATGACATGATTATCTCGATAGATGCAGAAAAGGCCTTTGAAAAAATTCAACAGCTTTCATACTAAAAACTCTCAATAAACTAGGTATTGATGGAATGTATCTCAAAATAATAAGAGCTATTTATGACAAACCCACAGCCAGTATCATACTGAATGGGCAAAAACTGGAAGCATTCCCTTTGAAAACCAGCACAAGACAAGGATGCTGTCTCTCACCACTCCTATTCAACATAGTTGAATTGGAAGTTCTGGCCAGGGCAGTTAGGCAAAAGAAAGAAATAAATGGTATTCAGTTAGGAAAAGAGGAAGTCAAATTGTCTCTGTTTGCAGATGACATGAGTGTATATTTAGAAAACCCCATCATCTCAGCCCAAAATCTCCTTAAGCTGATAAGCAACTTCAGCAAAGTCTCAGGATACAAAATCAATATGCAAAAATCACAAGCATTCCTGTATACCAATAATAGACAAACAGGCAAATCATGAGTGAACTCCCATTCACAGTTGCTACAAAGAGAATAAAATACCTAGGAATCCAACTTACAAGGGATGTGAAGGACCTCTTCAAGGAGAACTACAAACCACTGCTCAAGGAAATAAGAGAGAACACAAACAAATGGAAAAACAGTCCATGCTCATGGATAGGAAGAATCAATATCGTGAAAGTGGCCATAGTGCCCAAAGTAATTTATAGATTCAATGCCATCCCCATCAAGCTACCACTGACTTTCTTCACAGAATTGGAAAAAACTAATCTTTATATGGAACCAAAAAAGAGCCCGCACACAGGGAGGGGAACATCACTCACTGGGGCCTGTCGGGGGTGGTGGGCTGGGGGAAACTTATCATTTACCTAATGTAAATGATAAGTTGATGGGTGCAGCAAACCAATATGGCACAGGTATACCTATGTAACAAACCTGCATGTTGTGCACATGTACCCTAGAACTTAATAAAAAAAATTAAAACATCAATATTTACTAAAAACTTAAATATCTCAGAAACATAAATATAAAATACAAAACATCTAAATTCTTATCAATAGACAAATTTGCAATCATGATATAACATAAAATTTTATCTTGTCACATTAAAATAATTTTCGAACGCTGAGTCTGAAAACACAATAGTATGTTAATTATGAAAACAGACAATACAGACAATAATCAAATATGAACAAAGAAGCTTACATTTCACAGTGATTTCATGCTATAGTGATCTTTGCTGAATACCATTCTCTCAAATGTTTTAATGCTCCTACAGTAGATAAACAGTCTTTCAATTTCGGAAGAGCTTTGTCAGAAGGCAATAGTATTATATCTACCATTGCTCTACCTAGAAAGAGAAAAAGGCTTTTTTGTAATTTTTTAAAAACTTTAGGTCTGAAGTGTCTCAAAATAGTACCCTGAACAACTGAATTTTATGTTTATTTAGAAGAATGGATTTTATATTTATTTAGAAGACAAAGGAAGATTTTTGTTTTAATTTCTGAAATTCTTCAAAACAATATATGTCCTTAGGAGTTCAAACTTTTTAAACATTCATCATTTGATTTAAAGCCATGTTATCTTGAAATAGCTAGCATATACTAGAAAACAATAAACTATATCATAATTACTTGTCAAAAAAGTTAAAATTTATCAAAACTTACAGACTGTACATGGCCCCATTCATGCAGTATTAAATCATACCTGCAAAAAACTTTGGTACATATTATACCCCTGTAATAATTTCATAGCCACCTCCAGTTGCTACTGTGATGAGCTCAAGTGATGCTAGTCATCTATGTTTGAGTAGTTCCTCTCTCCAGTAAATGGAATATCACAGTAAAAGGTGATCTCTTACAGTTTTTGCATGTTTTTATTGTTTTTAATACATGCTGTACACCTTGAATAACACCATGGGACCCAAACTAAGTTCACTGGTGATGCTGGAAGTACTCCCAAGAAGCAGAGAGAAGTGATGACATTTACAATAAAAAGTTTAATTCCTTGATGTGTATAGTAGATTGAGGTCTGCAGTTGTGGTTGCCCACGATTGTTTAAAAAAAAAAAAAAAAAAGTTGTCAAGTCCTCACTCTAGCTAAACAGCATTTACAAAAGCCTTGTACTTTTTGCAAGTACCTTTTTATCCAGTATTGAAAATGCAGATTTTATGTAGGTGCAGGCTTACCATGAGAAAGGCATACCTATAGACTCTAATATTATTTGAGAAAAAGCTAAGATATCAAATGATAATTTAAGGCAAAAGGAAAGTGAAGGATCTAAAGCTGGAGAACTTAATGCCAGCAAAGGATGGTTTGATAATTTTAGAGGTTTGGCTTACAGAAAAGTCATGATAATAGGAGAAGCAGCTTCTGCTGACAAAGAGACAGCAAATGAGTTCCTGGACGCCATTTAGAAAATAATGGAGGAGAAAGAATATCTACCTGAAAGGTTTTAATGCAGACAAAAGTGCCCTACTCTGGAAAAAAAAAGCCACAAAGAACATTTATTAGTAAGGAAGACAAGTGAGAACCAGGATTTAAGACAGGAAGGGATAGGCTGTTTCTTACTGTTTTGTGCAAATGAAGTCAGGTTTGTGATCAGGACTGCCCTTATCTATAAAGCTGCTAACCCACAAGCTTCAAAGGGAAAAGATAAATAACAGCTGCCAGTATTTTGCTTATACAACAAAAGACCTGGATGACGCTTTTTCTGGATTGGTGCCATTGATGCTTTGTCTCTGAAATCAGTAAGTACCTTGCCAAAAAGTGACTGCCTTTTAAAGTTCTTTTGGTGTTGAACAATGGCCCTGTCCACCCAGAATCCCATGAATTCAACACCAGAGGCATTAAAATGGTCTCCTTGCCCCAAACACAACATCTCTAATCTAGCTTCTAGATCAGAGAGTCATAAGTACCTTTACAGCTCATTACACACACTACTCTGCAGGAAGGATTATCAGTGCCTTGGAAGAGAACCCCGATAGAACATCATGAAAGTCTGGAAGGATTACACCATTGAAGATGCCATCATTGTTACAGAAAAAAATTGTGAAGACCATAAAGCCCGAAACAATAAATTCCTGTTAGAGAAAACTGTGTGCAGATGCTGTGAGACGATCAGGGAGATCATGAAAGAGATTGTGGATGTGACAAAAATGGGTGAGGAATGAAGGATTTCAAGATAAGAATCTTGGAGAAATTCAACAGGTAATAGATACCACACCAGAGGAATTAACAGAAGATGACTTGATGGAGATGAGTGTTCTCAAACCAATGCCAGACAACGAGGAAAAATATATAGAAGCAGCAGTGCCAGAAAACAAGATGACATTAGACAGTCTGGCAGCAGAGTTTGCGTTATTCAAGACTGCCTTTGACTTCTTTTATGACATGGACTCTTTTATGATATGGGCACGGAAACTAAAGCAAATGGTAGAAGAAGGTTTGGTACCATATAGAAACAAACATTTTAGATAAATGAAAAAGTAAAGTCAGAAATTACAATGCATTTCTGTAAAGTTATACTGAGTGTGTCTGCCTCTTCTGCCTCCACTTCCACGTCCTCTGCCACCCTTAATATAGCAAGACCAACCCCTCCTCTCCCTGCGCCTCCTCAGCCTACTCAGTGTGAAGATGACCTTTATGATGATCTGATTCCACTTAATAGTAAATATATTTTCTTTTCCTTAGGATTTCCTTAGTAACATATTTTCTCTAGCTTTATTGTAAGAATATAGTATATGGTATGCACAGTATAGAAAAAAATGTGTTATTGACTATGTTATTGGTAAGGCTTCTGGTCAACATAAGCTATTAGTAGTTAAATTTTGGGGGAGTCAGAAGTTATACACAGATTTTTTATTGCACTGGTGTTTGGTGCCTCTAACCCCCATGTTGTTCAAGGGTCAACTGTAAAGAGAAAAATGGAATTTAGAAGATGAAATATTTGCAGTTATTTTGGTAAGTTAAAGGACTTCATTTTTGGAAAACATTGCATTATTGCACAGGTACTGTCAGCTGGAAAAGTTTTACCTACTAGTTCCCTTGATTGTGTGGAGCGAATTTGTAGTTTTTAGTGAATATAAATATAACATTTTCCTCTTCCTTTTTAGGCATTTGGGATCACAGCTTTGTGAATTAGAAAAACTGATAGATAAAATGATGATTGCCGAATTTTCTACTTATTCTCACAGTGACTTAAATAGACCACTGGAAGATGACTGTCAAGTTTTAGAAGAGGTATGTGTTTTAACTGTGGAATGAAGTTGATGCCATTGCTTAACAGTCTTGGTTTAGAATACATTTTCTTCAGATTATAGGAAGCAAAATTATCTTAAATTTCAAGGGCTATCAGACCTATGAAGTCCTTCACTAGCTATGTGACTTTAGCAAGCACCATAATTGTTCACTATCCTATGGAGTTAGAGAATAATATAATTGTATAGCTTAATTAGAAATTAGAATGAGCTTACAGACCGAGTTAAAAATACAGATATAGGATGAATTTATATTCTGTGTGCATGCGTGCGAGTGTTGGAGCTTGTCTTTTATAAAAAGTGATCATAGTTGGCTGCATTGGCTCATGTTATAATCCCAGCAGTTTGAGAGGTTGAGGTGGGAAGATTGCTTGAGCCCAGGAGTTTGAGATCAGCCTCGGCAACATAGGGAGACTCCATCTCTACAAAAAATAAAAAATTAGCTGGGTGTAGTGGTGCATGCACACCTGTGGTCCCAGCTACTTGGGTGGCTAAGGCGAGAGGATCACTTGAGTTCAGGAGTTTGAGGCTGTAGTGAGCCATGATTGTGACACAGCAAGACCCTGTCTCAAAAAAAAAACAAAACCAAAAAAGTGATCATTATCATATGGTAATTACCCATCACTCAAATTTACTGAGTACCTATTATGAACATGTTTTATATATATGTATATACAAATACATAATATCCAGGCTTCACTTAGCTGGTAACTTCTCAGTGTTAATCACTGACAACAACTAGTAAAGAATCCCAGAAACCCTGATAACCGCCTAAGTAAAGAAACTTTTGTACATGTTAGCAGTTGACTTCCCACAGAGAGTCTAGGTCATTATTTCAGTCTTCTAGACCATGCATTAAAAAGCACAGGGGCAAGGCACAGTGGCTCAGGCCTGTAATCCAAGCACTGTAGGAGACTGAAGCTAGAGGGTGGTTTGAGCCCAGGAATCTGAGACCAGCCTGGGCAACACAGTGAGTCTACAAAACAAATTTAAAAATTAGCCAGGTGTGGTGGTGCATGCCTGTAGTTCCAGCTACTCGGGAGGCTGAGGTGGGAGGATCACTTGAGCCTGGGAGATCAAGGCTACAGTGAGCTGTCATCACCCCACTACACTCCAGCCTTGGCAACAGAGTGGAACCCTGTCTCAAAACAAACAAGCAAAACCCAAAACAAACCACAGGGCCCATGGAGTATTTATTGGTCATCAGGGTGTGAGAAGGGTATTTTTTACTTGTTGAAACTAGAACAAAAAATACCCTTGTATTGTTTTACCTCAAAACCAGCTTCATTGGTTCACTGTGGTGGGGTAGGATTTATCTGTTTTAGAACGCTGACTCCAAAAATCTCATGATAAGATTGCTGTGGGAGGGGGTTTTTCAGGCTGCTAGAAAATACTTTGTGTAGGATAGCAATCTGAGGATCAAACAGAACTCCTGATGCTGAATGTTTCTACCTCTAAGTAAAATTACTTCCTATTTAAAATGTCAGATTACATACTTTCATTTTATTTTAACAGGAAAGACTGGTATCTCTTGTATTTGGACTTTTAAAACAAAGAAAACTTAATTTTTTAGAAATCTATGGTGAAAAAATGATTATTACAGCAAAGAATATCATTAAACAGGTAATCATGCATTTTTATTTGATATATTTTGGTCTGGAACCCTTGCGAAGTTTATTTTTATGTATCCTAGTAATAATATATATAGTGTAATAGTAATATAGCTAATTTATCTAAAAACTGAAAATATAGAAAAATGAAAGTAAAATATAGTCCTGCCAGCCAAAAGATTGTTGCTATAGGAATATTTATTTCTATGTGTAGACTGTTACTGATTTTCTTATGTTGTCATTATGTGTTTATGATTTTATACATATATTTGTTAGAATCATAAGCATTTTCTCATTATAAAAGCTTTCAGAAACATCATTTTTAATGATTGTGTAAAGTCCCATTAACATTATGTTAAATCTACTTAACTTTTCCTCTGTATTTAATATTTAGATTGTTTTTAATTTGATATGATAAATAGCACTGTGACAGATGTCTGTGGTATAAAGTTATTTTGTTTGTTTTTCGTACTTAAGAATATTTGTTCTTAGACTGATTCCTAGAAGTATTGGTTAGAGAGTGAAAAGTATTTTTAAGTTATTTGATGTATAGAATTTAGTTCCTATTTAAAAAGATTTACCAATTTATACTCCCACTAGCAGTAGACAAATGTTCATTTCCTTTTTATCCTAGTCTCTAAGAAATTATAAACTAAAATCCATGTGTTTTTCAGTATTCCCTGATCTTTGTTTTGACTTTTTTTACTCAGATAAATCTTATCCACTGAACTTCGGTTTTGAAATATATGAAAAAGATAACATAATTTTAAATGTATTTATTAGGCTTAATTGATTATTATCATTAAGGTTGAATGTACATATATGAGTTTTTAAAGTTTAAAATAAGTTTAAAAGTTAAATAAAATAAGCAAAAAAATTATAATCATCCCCTCTTTCAAGCACTGATTAAAACATTGTATTTTTAAATTGGTACAACAACTTTGAAAAATTGTTGGCAATACATAGGTATGCCAACTTTGCATACATGTTGGGACCCAGCATTTCTATTCCTAGGTATGCACCCAACAGAAATATGTATATAAGTTCACCAAAACACAGCAGGAGAATGTTCATGGCAGTACTATTTGTAATTTTAAAAACTGGAAACAGCCCAAATTCTACCACCAGTAGAAAAGATAAATAGAATTTTGATGTATTTATACAGTGGAATACTATACATTAATGAGAATGAATAGATTACACAGAATAACAAATGAGTATTATAGACATAATGTGGAACCAAAGAAACCAAACACAGAAAGTATACAGTATATGATTCCACTTATGTAAAACTCAAATGCAGGCAAAATTATTCTATGGTTTAAAAATCAGGACAATAGTGTATTTTGGGAGGAAGTAGTAACTGATAGGGAATAGGGGAGGAGCTCTGGGTATTAGCAAGGTTGTTTTATGAGCTGAGTTCTAATTACACAAATGTACTTCATTTGTACAAAAGTATTGAGCTGTAAACATAATTTGTACAATTTTCTGTATATATATTTTAAGCAATTTCTAAAAACTGATATGTTTCAATTCCCAGACTTCAAACCTAAGCATTTATTTTTAAATTTTAAACTGTTGCATGTATCACAAGGAAATGTAACTTTCAATATGAATTTCTTTTGGGATTTTAATATGGGGCTTACACCTTGTTCTTAAGTATTATAGTTCTACTTTTCTGGTGTATGATTTTGAACAGTTTTGAATAGTAGGCGATATTATTACAATTCAAACATACTCTGAAATGATTATTTAATTGGCTAATTGTAATCAGCTTTTCAAACACTGTGAGAGATGCGTAAGATATAAAAATCTGGTAAAGTAATTATTATAGTAAGTAAGAGCCTTTTAAATTTTTTTAAATCTTAATTTCAGGGGTACATGTGCAAGTCTGTTACATAAGTAAACGTGTGACAAGGGTTTTTTTGGTATAGATTATATCATCACCCAGGTATTAAGCCTAGTACCCATTAGTTATTTTTCTGATCCTTTCCCTTCTCCCACCCTCCACCCTCCAATAGTCTCCACTGTGTGTTGTTCCCCTTTGTGTGTCTGTGTGTTCTCATCATTTAGCTCCCACTTATAAGTGAGAACGTGCAGTATTTAGTTTTCAGTTTCTGCATTAGTTTCTAAGGATAATGACCTCCAGCTCCATCCATGTCCCTGCAAAGGACATGATCTCATTCTTTTTTATGGCTGCATAGTATTCCATGGTGTACATGTACCACATTTTCTTTATCCAGTGTATCATCGATGGGCATTTAGGTTGATTCCATGTATTTGCTATTGTGAATAGTGCTACAGTGAGCATATGTGTGCATGTGTCTTTATTAATAGAACAATTTATATTCCTCTGGGTATGTAACCAGTAATGGGATTGCTGGATTGAATGGTACTTCTGTCTTTAGGTCTTTGAGGAATGGCTACACTGTCTTCCACAATGGTTGAACTAATTTACACTCCCATCAACAGTGTATAACAAGTGTTCCCTTTTCTCTACAACCTTGCCAACACCTGTTATTTTTGACTTTTTAGTAATAGCCATTCTTCCTTGTGTGAGATGGTATCTCATTGTAGTTTTGATTTGCATTTCTCTAATGATCAGTTATGTTGGCCACATGTATGTCCTCTTTTGAAAAGTGTTCATATAGTAAGGGCCTTTTTAATATACAAATGGAACATGGAATACTTAGGATTTGAAAGACAATGAATCAAATTGTTTTTGTTTTTTCTTGAATTTTGCAGTGTGTGATTAATAAAGTTTCACAAACAGAAGAAATAGACACAGATGTTGTTGTGAAGTAAGTATAAATATATAGGTTGGTGGTTATCAGTCAGAAAAGATGATACATGCAAATTAGAATAATTTGAAATAGATTTCGTAAAGGAATTATTTACTAAGGTGTGAGCAGAGTGTAGGAAAATCACAAGTGACAGTGCAGAACAAAGACAGTGGTTAACAGAATTGAGGAGAAGGTAGTTGATTAAAAAGCTGTGACCTTGAGTACAGGGAAGCAGTCACCCTGAGGCAACCCTTGAGAGACACAGGAGAAGTAGGTACCTTTACTAGAAAGCTAGAGGAGTAGATACCTTTACTTCTTCCAGTCTTCGTAAGGGCTCCTCATGGGCCAAGGCCACAGATTAGCTTCCCAGAGCAGAGAGCAGGATGGAGGGGGGCATAACATAGATATGGAGAGGTGAAATTGAAGATAATTCATTACAGGGGCATAGCAAGTATTATGTTAAAATTTTTAGCTATATAATTAAAATTCAACTTTTAATGGGCTTTGAGAAGTTTGAGTTTGTGATTTTGAATTGCCCATGTTTGTATTTTTTTGTTTGTTTGTTTTCACCCTAGAAATTCCTATTCTTGGCCAGGCGCATTGACTCACACCTGTAATCCCAGCACTTTGGGAGGCTGAGGTGGGAGAATTGCTTGAGTCTAAGAATTTGAGACCACCCTGGGCAATAAAGTGAGACCCCATCTCTACCAAAAATAAACATTAAAAAAACAAGTTGGGCATGGTGGCACCTGCCTGTAGTCCTGGCTACTCAGGAGGCCAGGGTAGGAGATGGATTGAGTCTGGGAGGTCCAGACTTCAGTGACCTGTGATTGTGCCACTGCATTCTAGCCTGGGCAACAAAGTAATATCCTGTCTCAAAAAAAAAGAAAAGAAAAAAGAAAAATTCCTATTCTATTATTTTAAGAAGAATAGTGATAATATTTTATGACTGAATTTCTTGTTCATATGGATATTTAAATGTTTTTAACTGGCTTAGATATGAATAGCAATATGTACAACTGTGAAACTTTCCTGGGCCAAACTCACAGAATGCAGTATTAATTTCTACACTATTACCTAGGGAAAACTCAATTTCAGAATTAGTTGAAGCAACTATAATAATGAGAGAATTGTTAGTGGTTGGAAAACATTAAGTCATTGGGACACTGTTAGAAGCTCCATGGATGTGGAGAGTCAGTTTTTCTTCTTCCCTAGGGAATTTTATCCATATAAGTAGAGAACTTCCTGTATATCAAGTGTTGTCATATCTTTTTAGAACAAACTCTTAGCTGAAGCTGCATTTATTAAAAATTTAGAGTAATAAGTCATTTTAGTACTATAAAATATCTTTAGGGAATGAATTATATTTTGTATTACTTTTTTTCACCTTGAAGTTAATGATTTGTGTCAACTACAAAATAGTATTAGCTGCTGCTAATGGTACTTTTAAAAATGTGTCATGTATTGTTCTAAGTATTTTTTATTAACTCACATAATATTTACAACAACCACATAAGGTTGGTTCTATCAGTTTCCTCATGTTAGATGAGAAAATTGGAGCATGGATGGGTTAAGTCACTTACCAGAGCCACATAGCTAGCAATTCCAATAAGCTGCTGCTATTTTAAACCAAGGCATTGTGTTGTGGCTCCAGTGCTCTTAACTACCATGCCATATTACCTCTCATATGATATTTTTAAAGTTGTAGTTAGAAAAGCAGATTATGAAATTTTGGGCTGAGATGTGTTTCCATTTTTGTTCCAGAGTATATCTTCACACTTACTTCTCTATGGTTTATTCATTCAGTGGTCATAAAGCTTGTTCATATGAAATTGATGTATGATATACTTAACTTACCGTCTTAAAAATATTTAAATAAACCATAACTCTTTGGTAATATACCTCTTCAACATTTTAGGTATCTGGATAAAATTGCATTTTATCACTAGATAGTATTTAGTATCATTTCTTCCAGTTTGTAGATGCTATATTGGCCAGAGACAATCATTATTTTTGTTTGAATTATTTTTTTCTAGGCTTGCAGATCAGATGAGAATGTTGAATTTTCCCCAGTGGTTTGATCTGCTCAAGGATATTTTCTCTAAGTTTACAATTTTCCTACAGAGAGTTAAGGTAAGCTTATAATGAAGTCAACTTTCTAGATACATAATATGTAAATAAAGAATCAAACTAGAATAGAACAGTTTCTTTGTTTTTGTAATTTTTCTAAAGAGGCTTGGTTTTAAATAAAAATTTAGGTACCTCAGAGTTTGACAGTTTTAAGAATTTAATAAGTTATAATTTCATAACTTGAAATATGCTTACTTGACATTAAATATTATACAGTAATATTTCCTCTGGTGATTTTTTGTTCTCCTAGGTTATCTAGAGGTACAATATTGTTAAACACCCCAAAATCACCCCAGACTACCAACTTTTCTGTAAAGTCAATGTTGATATAATGGTATTTTAAAATACATTGTTCATATTCAAATTACCTTGCTAATTTACTTTTTTTGAGATGGAGTCTTGCTGTTACCCAGGCTGGAGTGCAGTGGTCAGTCTTGGCTCACCACAACTTCTGTCTCCCGGATTCAAGTGATTCTCCTGCCTCAGCTTCCCGAGTGGCTAGGATTACAGGCGTGTGCCACCACGCCTGGCTAATTTTTGTATTTTTAGTAGAGATGGGATTTCACCATGTTGGCCAGGCTGGTCTTGAACTCCTGACCTCAAGTGATCTGCCTAGCCCTGCCTCCCAAAGTGCTGAGATTATAGGTGTGAGCCACTGCGTCCGGCTGCTAATATTTATTTAGATTTTTATTTCACTTTGTGGGCATGAATCCAATCAAGCATCATGTGTTACATTGAATTATTTTGTCTCTTTAGTCAAGCCACTTAATTTTAAACCACTTAGTATAACAAAAAGAACAGGTCACATATCATTTTACAGAAGATGTCAGACTCATATATTAGTTTGAATCACCAACAGGTCATAGCTTTGTTTTAAGAAGAATACAGGCTGGGCACAGTGGATTACACCTGTAATCCTATCACTTTGGGAGGCCAAGGCAAGAGGATCACTTGACCTCAGGAGTTTGAGACCAACTTGGGCAACATGATGAGACCTCATCTCTACAAAATATTTTTTTAAATTAACCAAGCATAGTGATGCACACCTGTAGTCCCAGCTACTTGGATGGCTGAGGTGGGATGATCACCTAACCCCAGCAGGTCAAGGCTGCAGTGAGGCATGATTGTGCCACTGCACTCCAGCCTGGCCAACAGAGCAAGACTCTGTCTCAAAAAATGAAAAAAATAAAAAAAGAATAGAATCATTAGGAATTACCATGTGTAACATTTAGAAGGGGCCATTTGTGAAATTAGATAGTCTTTGAGTTATCAAGTGTTAGCATTGTGTTTTCTGTACTAGTTAACATCCCCAGCATCTCCTGAGTACCATGTTGAATAGTGCGGGGGACTTTGCTACTTGTGTATGACATGAATTTTCATTTATTCACATTGGAGCAATGCTGAGTCACATGTGTAAGCTCTCCAATCAGGTTCACAAAAGTTTTATAGAATGGGATTCACTGTGCTTTATTTAGACTGTTTCTAAAATGTTGGTCCTACCTATTGATAGTGATAGACACAAACTTGTATCTATAGGTGTTCAATAACTAAACTATGTTTTCACTTCTTATATTCTGACCATGACCTCATCATCACACACTTCAATTATTGCATGTCGAGATATATAGAACTTTTACATTGCATAGTGTAGAATTGGCCAACTTTTTGTCAGTAATTTTTTAAAGTACAGTAAGTCCTAAATGTGGTGAGTAGGTCTTGGAAACTGTGACTTTAAGTGAAACAACTTATACCAAAGCTATTTTTTTTTTCCACTCATCATTATAGTGAAACATTTCCCTCAATATTCTTTTCAATAACATTGAAGGAAACAGTGTTATTCAAAAACCTGCTGTATGTTGTTTCACTTAAAGTTACAGTCTCCCAGAAGCTATCATCCATATTAAGTGATGATTTACTGTAGTTATGCCACTTTAAGGCTCTGTCAGTTAAACTAAGTAGAGTTATTTTATGTATGTACAGTATGGAAACTGATTTATTATAATTGTAATTTCTCGTTTTTACATTTGGACCACTTAAACTAGTACTTATGTACAACATCTTTGCAGATGACATGGAACACGGTACTTTTTTCTGTGAAAAAAGTTTGTGATTCTATCAAGTACTATTTCACTGAAAAATAATGTTAATTACAAGCTGTTCATTTTTATTGAATAATTTAAAAATAACTACAAATTGGAAAGAACCCAGATGTCTAACAATAGAGAAATGGTAAAATAAATTATGCTTTACACATTCTTTACCATGGAATATTATATACAGCCAAGGATTTTTAATGGTAGGGGAAAATACATACATTATGATATTCAGTTGAAAATGCAGGATACAGGGCCAGGTGCCATGGCTCACACCTGTAATTCCAGCACTTTGGGAGGCTGAGGCAGGCAGATCACGAGGTCGAGAGATTGAGACCATCCTGGCCAATATGGTGAAACCCCATCTCTACTAAAAATACAAAAATTAGCTGGGCGTGGTGGTACATGTTTGTCCCAGCTACTTGGGAGGCTAAGGCAAGAGAATTGCTTGAAACTGGGAGGTTGAGGTTGCAGTGAGCCAAGATCGTACCACTGTACTTCCAGCCTGGCGACAGAACAAGACTCCGTCTTAAAAAAAAAAAAAAAAAGCAAGATATAGATGTACTTATGTAGTGTGATCTCAGCAGTGTCAAAAAAAATTTTTTTAAACCTTTTTATCTTCCTAGAACTAGGAGAAACCTTGTTTTTTTTTTTTTTGGTAGTTTTCTTTAGCTGGTCAGATTAGATGTCATTTAAAAATTTTATTCTTTGCATTTTCCCTGAATTTTCTACAAAGAGAAGCAGTACTTTTATAATCAGAAAAAGTTGTTTTGTTTTTTAATAGTACTACATTACAGGAATAGACTATTTGAATTTCTTGTTTGATTAACCAGGGTTAATAATTTACTTTCCTACATTTTGCATTTATTTCTCAAAGACAAAGGATATCCTATCCTATATGTCACTTTAGTATTTTATATATATATATATATATATATATATTTTTTTTTTTTTTTTTTTTTTTTTGAGATGGAGTTTCACTGTGTCGCCAGGCTGGAGTGCAGTGGCACAATCTCAGCTCACTTCAATCTCGCCTTCCAGATTCAAGTGATTATCTTGCCTCAGCCTCTTGAATAGCTGGGATTACAGGTGCATGCCACCATGTCCAGCTAATTTTTGTGTTTTTAGTACAGATGGGGTTTCACCATGTTGGCCAGGATGATCTCAATCTCCTGACCTCGAGATTCACCTGCCTTGGCCTCCCAAAGTGCAGGGATTTAGTATTATACTTTTTAAAAGAAATTAAAGTGTAAATTTTCAGCCAGAATATTTTAATAGTATTTTTATTTTGAATGGATAAATAATAAACTATTGGGATGTATAAATTTCATACTTGAGTAATTGTTAACAACTTGAGGATCTGTTGCTGTTATTTGTATTTTTTTAGTGTGTGTTTTTTCTTTCTTTTTGGTCATGGTAAAAATAAACATACAAAACTTACCATCTTAACTGTTTTTAAGTGCACAATTCAGTGGCATTAAGTTCATTTGCACTATTGTGCTACCGTTACAAACATCCATCCACAGAACTCTTTATCTTGCAAAGATGAAACTCTATACCTACTACATAATAACTCTGGACCTGGCATGGTGACTCATGTCTGTAATCCCAGCACTTTGGGAGGCTGAGGTGGGTGGATCACCTGAGGTCAGGAATTTAGACCAATGTGGCCAACATGGTGAAACCCCATCTCTACTAATAATACAAAAATCAGCTGGGCGTGGTGGCTCATGCCTGTAATCCCAGCTATTCGGGAGGCTGAGGCAAGAGAATCACTTGAACCCAGGAGGTGGAGTTTGCAGTGAGCCAAATATCATGCCATTGCACTCCACCTTGGGTGACAAGAGCAAAACTTTGTCTCAAAGTAATAATAATAATAATAATAATAGTAATAATAATAATAATAATAATAACAACAACAACAACTCTGGCCAAGGTGGAGCTGAAAGTCCCAACCCTCTAATCCTGCCTTAGTCTTCAAGGTGACCAGCCTTCCTCCTGTGCCTATGTAGGGGCCCTCGGCTGTTTGTCATCTCTTTAGCATATGAAGACATTTTTACCACTCTGGAGATTCCAAGGTTTTTAGGAGCTGTATGCCAGGGAATGGGGACAAAGACCAAATATAGGCCTGACATAGTAGCTCATGCCTGTAATTCCAACACCTTGAGAGGCTGAGGCAGGAGGATCGCTTGAGAACAGCAGTTTGAGACCAGCCTGGGCAACCTAGGAAGATCCTGTCTGTACACACACACAGCCACGAACACACACACACAAGTCCTGGGCAAACCTAGCAAGATCCTGTCTAGACACACACACACACACACCACACCACACACACAGACACACACACACACACACACACACACTTTTCCACTTTCTCCCATCCCCTGGCAACCACCATTCTACTTTCTATCTCTATGAGTTTGACTCATAGAGCACTCATACTGTGTACTGATTATCAGGTATTTCATGTAAGTGGAATCATACAATATTTATCCTTTTGTGACTGGCTTATTTAATGTAGCTTAATGTCCTCCAGGTGCCATCTGTGTTGTAGCGTGTTAGAATTTCCTTCCTTTTTAAGGCTGAGTAATATGAATAATATTCCATTATATGTGTATACACTACATTTTGCTTATCCATTCATTTGTCAGTGGACATTTGTGTTGCCTTCACCTTTTGGCTGTTGAGAATGAACATGCATTTGCCACTCTGGAGACTCCAAGGGTTTTAGGAGCATATGCATATACCTCTGTATATTTGCATGCATATGCAGATACCTCTCTGAGGCCCCATTTTAGTCCTTATTTTTGTCAACCCCAGAATTGGAACTTCTGGATCATATGGTAATTCTATTTGTAATTTTTTGAGGAACCTTCGCACTGCTCTCCATAGCAGCTGAACCATTTTACATTTCCACCAATAGTGCGCAAGGGTTTCAGTTTTTCTACATCCTTACCAAAATGTATTTTCTGGATTTTGTGAGACTAGCAATCCTAATGGGTATGAGGTGGTATTTCCCTGTAGGTTTAATTTACATTTTTCTAATGATGAGTGATGTTGAGCATCTTTTTTATGTGCTTATTGGGCATTTTTATGTCTTTTTTTGGAAAAATGTTTTATTTGCCTATTATTTAATGGTGTGGTTTGGTTTTTTTGTTGTTGAGTTGTAGAGGTTCTTTACATATTCTGGATATTAACTTTTTATCAGATATGTGATTTGCAAATATTTTCTCCCATTCCGTAGGTTGCCTTTTTACTCTGTTAATGGTGTCTTTTGATGCATAGAAGTTTTTCTATTTTGATGTAGTCCAATGTGTCTATTTTTTTTTACCTGTGTTTTTCATTTCATATCCAAGAAATCAATGCCAAATCCAATGTCATGAAGCTTTTTCCCTGTATTGTCTTCTAAGAGTTTTATATTTTTAGAGCTTATATTTAGGCCTTTAATTGATTTTAGTTAGTTTTTATATGTGATATAAGGTAGAGGTCTACTTTCATTCTTTAGCATGTGGATATTCAGTTTTCCCAGTACCATTTGTTGAAAAGACTGACCTTTCTGCATTGAGTGGTCTTGCCACCCTTGTCGAAAAATATTTTACTATATATGTGAGAGTTCGTTTTTGGACTATGTGTATTCTATATGTCACTCTTTATGCCAGTACATTACTGTTATGATTACCATAGTCTTGTAAGGTTTGAAATCAGGATTATAAGACCTCCATACTTCACTCTTTACTATTGTATTTTGACTTTTTATTAAATTCTTGTTTATTGTGTGCACCCTATAGATTAGGCTAATTTTTATAGGTAAAAAAGATGACAGGCTTTAAATGCAGCTTACCTTCTTTTCAAGGAATTCTTAGCTTTTAAATTTAATTTTGTTGTGTGGATAAATAATCCTAGTCTGTCATTTCAGAATGACAATATCAGTTGTCATTATGGTTATCAATATGACTATCAGATATTTCATTAACTCCATTCTCAAGATTGGAAAATTATATTTGGCTTAGCTGTCCTGGTGTTTTTGAAACATGAACTTGTCTACAGACTATGTAATAGTTCAGAAAGTAAACAATATATCTACTGTTGAACCTATTATATATTTTTAAATCTTATTTTTTGGATACCAGTCTTCTGGCATTCTTAAGAATGGCTTTAGACTCGGAAAAAATAATTAGCAAATCTTTAGAAGTGTAGATATGGTGAAAACAGCAAAGAAGAATCCCTAAGAGAATATCTGATATACTTTATGTGGAAATTTTTAATAACTGTATATAAGCCAAGATGTTATTAAAAGGAATGAAGTATTCAAATCAAACTAGTTTAAGCAATACAAGGAATGTATTGGCTCTGGGAATTAAAAAAAGTCCAAGACTAGGAAGGGCTTCATGCATGGTTTTGTCTTGGTTCTCCAGCGTAGTTTCTCTGTTTGCAATTCAGCTTTGCCTTTCTCTTTCCTCTTGGCTTCATCAGTTCTGGGTCTGCCACATTTGCCACAATTCTATACTACCTAGAAGTTTTCTATTTTTTACTTAGAGTTTTTCTTCTTAAGTCACCAAATGAAATTCCTTTATTGATTAAGCCAAATTTAGAATTTTTCACCTGGAGGTTTTCTTCTTCAGTCATCAAATGAAAGTCCTTGGCTTTAATTGATTGAACCAGTTTAGGTCACATGTCCAGTCACTGTGATCAGGAACATGCTGTGCACTGATTATTAGTTTAAATCTGGATTTTCTTCTCATCTCTAAGCTGATCAAGAGGCAAGGAGGTTGGGAGTACATTGAGTGGGCTATTTAGAACTGATACTTGAAGCTGGAAGGTGGGCTTATTTCTACCCAAATTACATGGCTCTTGTACCATGGGAAAAGTGATGTAGAATAGAGGTTGGATAGGTCTGTCATGTCTTTTTATTTTAAAAAGTTAAGAAAGAAAACTAGCAAGACAGAAGAGGTAAGGAAAAAGAGGCAAAACAAGATGGGGGAACTAAGTATATCAAAGATTGGACAGCAGTGAGGATTAAAGCAGCAGTAGTGGAGCAGCTAGTTTGTGACAATACAGAAGAAGTTAGTGAGCAATGAAGAAAGAAAAAAAAATGCAGTATCCATAGTAGACACTTTGGTCCTAAAGCTCTTGAAGGCTCTATTTTCGATATATTGTATGGGCTATTGGCTCGTTTAAAATGCTTTCAGTTTAAGGAAACACAACTCAGAGTGTCTCAAACAGTTAAGGGGATTTATTAACTCATATAACTAAAAAAAATACACAGAGGTAGGTCAGCCTTTAGGTGCTTCATAGAGAGGTTGTTGATGTCATCAAGCCTTGGCTTTATTTCTTGGCAATTCTCTCTTCTATGTACCTTCCTAATCATTAAGCTCAGATTGTGGTGGTTCCATGTACTAACTGGACTAGCTTAGATCCTTTTCTTGATTTTGGAGACCCAAAGTTGGCGTCTGCTTCACTAGAACCGTGGAGATTCCAAAAAAAGTAAGCATTTTGAGAAAGGGAGAAACAAATTTTAAGATTGCAACTGTGAATGTTAAAATAGGCAAGCAGTCCTTTATTTCCTAATTGTCCATAAAGACATTAGTTTACATAAATTTACTCTTCATTTGCCTAGCTTTCAATATTTACTGAGCACCTCCTATTTGCCAGGCACTATTCTAGGCATTAGGATTATAGTGTCATGGAATGGAGCTAACATTCTAGTAGGAGACCTAGAATGAACAAAAATAATTGTAGATAATGATTTTTTTTTTTTAACTGGATAATGGGATAGGGTTGCTGGGTGAAGAGTCAGGGAAGGCCTCTTTGAGGAAGTGACCACTGGTGCCAGAACCTCAGTGATGAGAAGGAAATATGTGCAAAGATCAAGGCGAAGAGCATTCCGGATAGTGGAAACCGAAGAGGCACTGAGGTGGGAACAATCCTGGAATGAGGGAACAGTAGAAAGAGAACTAGAATGTCTGGAGAGTAGTGAATAAGTGCGAGAAGATACGAGAAAAGGAGAGAGAGAGGTGGGGGCTAGGCATGGTAAGTAACACAGATTCCTTTTCTTTTAGGCAGGCATATCAATGTATATGATTCTCTGATGGGCAAGTTATGTTTAGTGTTACCTTTTTAAGAGGTCATAGTGTAACCTTTTTAAGAGGTCAGAGAAATATGCAACATATTTTAGGGAGATTTCCATTTTAAAAATTAGTTAAAATATAGGAACTTTATTTCTAAGCTTTAGTGAACCCATTTCTCCTGGGCAGTTCTTTTTCACATCACTTTTCCTATGTAATAAAAGATGGTAGAAATTCTGATATACATGACTTTGACTCATTTATGATTATAGATGTCCAAAATTACATGCACAGAATTCTCTTTTGGGAACTTCGGGTAAGAGATATTTTATGTCCCTTAAAAGTGTGTCCTATTTTCTTGTAGGCAACATTAAATATCATTCACAGTGTTGTTCTCTCAGTTCTTGACAAAAACCAAAGGACTAGAGAATTGGAAGAGATTTCACAACAGAAGAATGCTGCAAAAGATAATTCACTGGACACAGAGGTGGCTTATTTAATCCATGAAGGCATGTTTATAAGTGATGCATTCGGTGAGGGTGAGCTAACACCTATAGCAGTTGACACTACCTCTCAAAGAAATGCATCTCCAAATAGTGAGCCCTGCAGCAGTGATTCTGTATCCGAGCCAGAATGTACTACTGATTCTTCATCCAGCAAAGAGCACACATCATCATCTGCTATTCCAGGAGGTGTGGATATTATGTGAGTATAGTGGCTACTGCCAAGTTGACAAGATTTTGAGTCATCTTATTAATGGCTTCAGTAAGACTGATTATTCAGTTTATTGAAAAAAATATGTAAATTTTAGAATTTAACAAAAATTAATTTTCTGAAACGTATCTCTATAAAAAATGTATGAGAAATAAGGAGGTGAGCATTAGAAGTAACTGAAAATTATAGTTTTAAGACTGGAAAAGAACTTTAAAGACCATTTTATTAAATGCCCTCATTTCAGTGATAAGGTAATTGATGCCCAGAGAGCTTAGATGACTTACTTACAGTGACAAGTGGCAGAACATATACTGGAACCCAGGTCAGTTTTTGCTTTGGTCATTTTTCTGTGTCACCTTTGTAATTTATATGTTGTGAAGATCTGTTTGATTTATAACTTTTGGTTTTTCAAAGACATGAATTTGCAAATGGATCACATCTTTTCTTAAACCTTATTATTATTATTAATAATATTATTTTCAGATGGAGTCTAGCTCTGTCACCCAGACTGGAGTGCAGTGGCACGATCTCCGCTCACTGCAAGCTCCGCTTCCCGGCTTCACGCCATTCTCCTGCCTCAGCCTCCCGAGTAGCTGGGACTACAGGCGCCTGCCAGCACGCCCGGCTAATTTTTTGTATTTTTAGTAGAGATGGGGGTTCACCGTGTTAGCCAGGATTCTTAAACCTTATTTTTAAAAACTTCTTATTTTGAAATCCTGTCTCTAGTAAAAATACAAAAAACAAAAACAAAAACAAAAAATTTATTTTGAAATAATTTCACATTTACAGAAAAGTTACCAGAATAGAATAAGAAACTCTCATATAACCTTCATCCAGATTCCCCAGGTGTTAATAGTTTACCACATTGCCCTCTGCCTCCCTCCCTCTCTTTTCCTCTTTCTGTCTCCTTTCGTCTTTATTTCTTATGCTAATATTTTTTCTGAATCCTTTGACAATAGGTTACAGACATGATGCACTGTTATCCCTGGGCACCTGGTGTATATTTCCTAAACACAAGAACACTCCTATATAACCTTAGTATACTGATTAAATACAATAAAACATTGATACAATAAATTAATATTACCATCTAATCCACAGATCCCATTTAAACAAAGTTTACCAATTGACCCACTAATCTCTGCTATCAAAAAAATAGAACCAATAAAATATTTCTGGTCCAAGAATATAGTTTGGATTTAGTTATTGTTCAGAATAACAACAGTTGTATTATCTTTCTATAAATCAACTCAATACTTTATTTGTTTTTTTTTTTTTTTTATTATACTTCAAGTTCTGGGATACATGTGCAGAACGTGCAGTAGTTTTGTTACATAGGTAGATAGGTGCCATGGTGGTTTGCTGCACCCATCAACCTGTCACCTACATTAGGTATTTCTCCTAATGTTATCCCTCCCCTAGCCCCCCACTCCCTACAGGCCCCGGTGTGTGATGTTCCCCTCCCTGTGTCCATGTGTTCTCATTGTTTAACTCCCACTTAAGAGTGAGAACATGCAGTGTTTGGTTTTCTGATCTTGTGATAGTTTGCTGAGAATTATGGTTTCCAGCTTCATCCATGTCCCTGCAAAGGACATGAACTCATCCTTTTTTATGGCTGCATGGTATTCCATGGTGTATGTGTGCCACATTTTCTTAATCCAGTCTATCATTGATGGACATTTGGGTTGGTTCCGAGTCTTTGCTGTTTTGAATAGTGCCACAGTGAATGTACGTGTGCATGTGTCTTCATTGCAGAATCATTTATAATCCTTTGGGTATATGCCCAGTAATGGGATGGCTGGGTCAAATGGTATTGCTCGTTCTAGATCCTTGAGAAATCGCCACACTGTCTTCCACAATGGTTGAACTAAGTAACACTCCCACCAACAGTGTAAAAGCGTTCCTATTGCTCCACATCCTCTCCAGCATCTGTTGTTTCCTGATTTTGTAATGATTGCCATTCTAACTGGAGTGAGATGGTATCTCACTGACATTTTGATTTGCATTTCTCTAATGACCAGTGATGATGAGCATTTTTTATATGTCTGTTGGCTGCATAAATGTCTTCTTTTGGGAAGTGTCTGTTCATATCCTTTGCCCACTTTTTAATGGGGTTGTTTGTTTTTTTCTTGTAAATTTGTGTAAGTTATTTGTAGATTCTGGTATTAGCCCTTTGTCAGATGGGTGGATTGCAAAAATTTTCTCCCATTCTGTAGGTTGGCTGTTCACTCTGATGATAGTTTCTTTTGCTGTACCGAAGCTCTTTAGTTTAATTAGATCCCATTTGTCAATTTTGGCTTTTGTTGCCATTGCTTTTGGTATTTTAGACATGAAGTCTTTGCCCATGCCTATGTCCTGACTGGTACTGCCCATGTTTTCTTCTAGGAGTTTTATGGTCCTAGGTCTTACGTTTAAGTCTTTGATCTATCTTGAGTTGATTTTTGTATAAGGTGTAAGGAAGGGGTCCAGTTTCAGTTTTCTGCATATGGCTAGCCAGTTTTCCCAACACCATTTATCAAATAGGGAATCTTTTCCCCATTGCTTATATGTGTCAGGTTTGTCAAAGATCAGATGGTTGTAGATGTGTGGTATTATTTCTGAGGGCTCTGTTCTGTTCCATTGGTCTATGTATGTTTTGGTACCAGTATCATGCTGTTTTTTTTTTTTAATTTTTTTGCAAATTTTTATTTTTTTATTATACTTTATGTTCTAGGGTACATGTGCACAACGTGCAGATTTGTTACATATGTATACATGTGCCATGTTGGTGTGCTGCATCCATTAACTCGTCATTTACATTAGGTATATCTCCTAATGCTGTCCCTCCCCCCTCCCCCCACCCCACAGCAGACCCCGGTGTGTAATGTTCCCCTTCCTGTGTCCAAGTGTTCTCATTGTTCAATTCCCACCTATGAGTGGGAACATGCAGTGTTTGGTTTTCTGTTCTTGCAATAGTTTGCTGAGATGGTTTCCAGCTGCATCCATGTCCCTACAAAGGACATGAACTTATCCTTTTTTACGGCTGCATAGTATTTCATGGTGTATATGTGCCACATTTTCTTAATCCAGTCTGACATTGACGGACATTTGGGTTGGTTCCCAGTCTTTGCTATTGTGAATAGTGCCGCAATAAACATATATATGCATGTGTCTTTATAGCAGCATGATTTATAATCCTTTGGGTTTATACCCAGTAATGGGATGGCTGGGTCAAACGGTATTTCTAGTTCTGGATCCTTGAGGAATCGCCACACTGTCTTCCACAATGATTGAACTAGTTTACATTCCCACCAACAGTGTAAAAGTGTTCCTATTTCTCCACATCCTCTCCAGCACCTGTTGTTTCCTGACTTTTTAATGATCGCCATTCTAACTGGTGTGAGATGGTATCTCATTGTGGTTTTGATTTGTATTTCTCTGATGGCCAGTGATGATGAGCATTTTTTCATGTGTCTGTTGGCTGCATAAATGTCTTCTTTTGAGAAGTGTCTGTTCATATCCTTTGCCCACTTTTTGATGGGGTTGTTTTTTTCTTGTAAATTTGTTTGAGTTCTTTGTAGGTTCAGGATATCAGCCCTTTGTCAGATGGGTAGATTGCAAAAATTTTCTCCCATTCTGTAGGTTGCCTGTTCACTCTGATGGTAGTTTCTTTCACTGTGCAGAAGCTCTTTAGTTTAATTAGATCCCGTTTGTCAATTTTGGCTTTTGTTGCCATCATTGCTTTTGGTGTTTTAGTCATAAAGTCCTTGCCCATGCCTATGTCCTGAATGGTATTGCCTAGGTTTTCTTCTAGGATTTTTATGGTTTTAGGTCTAACATTTAAATCTCTGTTCCATCTTGAATTAATTTTTATATAAGGTGTAAGGAAGGGATCCAGTTTCAGCTTTCTACTTATGGCTAGCCAGTTTTCCCAGCACCATTTATTAAATAGGGAGTCCTTTCCCCATTTCTAGTTTTTGTCAGGTTTGTCAAGGATCATATGGTTGTAGATGTGTGGTATTATTTCTGAGGGCTCTGTTCTGTTACATTGGTCTATGTCTCTGTTTTGGTATCAGTACCATGCTGTTTTGGTTACTGTAGCCTTGTAGTGCAGTTTGAAGTCAGGTAGCGTGATGCCTCCAACTTTGTTCTTTTGGCTTAGGATTGTCTTGGCAATGCAGGCTCTTTTTTGGTTCCATATGAACTTTAAAGTAGTTTTTTCCAATTCTATGAAGAAAGTCATTGGTAGCTTAATGGGGATGGCATTGAATCTATAGATTACCTTGGGCAGTATGGCCATTTTCACGATATTAATTCTTCCTATGCATGACTATGGAATGTTCTTCCATTTGTTTGTGTCCTCTTTTATTTCACTAAGCAGTGGTTTGTAGTTCTCCTTGAAGAAGTCCTTTACATCCCTTCTCAGTTGGATTCCTAGGTATTTTATTCTCTTTGAAGCAGTTGTGAATATGAGTTCACTCATGATTTGGCTCTCTGTCTGTTATTGGTGTATAAGAATGCTTGTGATTTTTGCACATTGATTTTGTATCCTGAGACTTTACTGAAGGTGCTTATCAGCTTAAGGAGATTTTGGGCTGAGACGATGGGGTTTTCTAAATATACAGTCATGTCATCTGCAAACAGGGACAATTTGACTTCCTCTTTTCCTAATTGAATACCCTTTATTTCTTTCTCCTGCCTAATTGCCCTGGCCAGAACTTCCAACACTATGTTGAATAGGAGTGGTGAGAGAGGGCATCCCTGTCTTGTGCCAGTTTTCAAAGGGGATGCTTCCAGTTTTTACCCATTCATTATGATATTGGCTGTGGGTTTGTCATAAATAGCTCTCATTATTTTGAGATACATTCCATCAATAACGAATTTATTGAGAGTTTTTAGCATGAAGAGCTGTTGAATTTTGTCAAAGGCCTTTTCTGCTTCTATTGAGATAATCGTGGTTTTTGTCTCTGGTTCTGTTTATATGCTGGATTATGTTTATTGATTTGCGTATGTTGAACCAGCCTTGCATCCCAGGGATGAAGCCCACTTGATCATAGTGGATAAGCTTTTTGATGTGCTGCTGGATTCGGTTTGCCAGTATTTTATTGAGGATTTTTGCATTGATGTTCATCAGGGATAGTGGTCTAAAATTCTCTTTTTTTTGTTGTGTCTCTGCCAGGCTTTGGTATCAGGATGATGCTGGCCTCATCAAATGAGTTAGGGAGGATTCCTTCTTTTTCTATTGATTAGAATAGTTTCAAAAGGAATGGTACCAGCTCTTCCTTGTACGTCTAGTAGAATTCAGCTGTGAATCCGTCTGGTCCTGGCCTTTTTTTGGTTGGTAGGCTATTAATTATTGCCTCATTTTCAGAGCCTGTTATTGGTCTAATCAGGGATTCAACTTCTTCCTGATTTAGTCTTGGGAGAGTGTATGTGTCCAGGAATTTATCAGTTTCTTCTAGGTTTTCTTGTTTATTTGCGTAGAAGTGTTTATAGTATTCTCTGATGGTAGTTTGTATTTCTGTGGGGTCATTGGTGATATCCCCTTTATCATTTTTTATTGCATTTATTTGATTCTTTTCTCTTTTCTTCTTTATTAATCTTGCTAGCGGTCAATCAATTTTGTTGATCTTTTCAAAAAACCAGCTCCTGGATTCATGGATTTTTTGAAGGGTTTTTTTGTGTCTCTATCTCCTTCAGTTCTGCTCTGATCTTAGTTATTTCTTGCCTTCTACTAGCGTTTGAATGTGTTTGCTCTTGCTTCTCTAGTTCTTTTAATTGTGATGTTAAGGTGTCAATTTTAGATCTTTCCTCCTTTCTCTTGTGGGCATTTAGTGCTATAAATTTTCCTCTACACACTGCTTTAAATGTGTCCCAGAGATTCTGTTATGTTTTGTCTTTGTTCTCATTGGTTTCAAAGAACATCTTTATTTCTGCCTTCATTTTGTTATGTACCCAGTAGTCATTCAGGAGCAGGTTGTTCAGTTTCCATGTAGTTGAGTGGTTTTGATTGAGTTTCTTAATCCTGAATTCTAGTTTGATTGCACTGTGGTCTGAGAGACAGTTTATTATAATTTCTGTTCTTTTACATTTGCTGAGGAGTGCTTTACTTCCAACTATGTGGTCAATTTTGGAATAAGTGCGATGTGGTGCTGAGAAGACTGTATATTCTGTTGAGTTTGGGTGGAGAGTTCTGTAGATGTGTGTTAGGTCCGTTTGGTCCAGAGCTGAGTTCAAGTCCTGGATATCCTTGTTAATTTTCTGTCGTGTTGATCTGTCTGATGTTGACAGTGGGGTATTAACGTCTCCCATTATTATTGTATGGGAGTCTAAGTATCTTTGTAGGTCTCTAAGGACTTGCTTTATGAATCTGGATGTTTCTGTATTGGATGCATATATATTTAGGATAGTTAGTTCTTCTTGTTGAATTGATCCCTTTACCATTATATAATGGCTTTCTTTGTCTCTTTTGATTTTTGTTGGTTTAAAGTCTGTTTTATCAGAGACCAGGATTGCAACCCCCCTGCTGCTTTTTTGTTTGTTTGTTTGCTTTGCATTTGCTTGGTAGATCTTCCTCCATCCTTTTATTTTGAGCCTATGTGTATCTTTGCATATGAGATGAGTCTCCTGAATGTAGCACATCAATGGGTCTTGACTCTTTATCCAATTTGCCAGTCTGTGTCTTTTATTTGGGGCATTTAGCCCATTTACATTTAAGGTTAATATTTTTATGTGTGAATTTGATCCTGTCATTATGATGCTAGCTGGTTATTTCGCCCGTTAGTTGATGCAGTTTCTTCCTAGCATCGAAGGTCTTTACAATTTGGCATGTTTTTGCAGTGGCTTGTACCAGTTGTTCTATCCATGTTTAGTGCTTCCTTCAGGAGCTCTTGTAAGGCAGGCCTGGTGGTGACAATCTCTCAGCATTTGCTTGTATGTAAAGGATTTTATTTCTCCTTCACTTATGAAGCTTAGTTTGGCTGGATATGAAATTCTGGGTTGAAAATTCTTTAAGAATGATGAATCTTGGCCCCCACTCTCTTCTGGTTTGTAGGATTTCTGCAGAGAGATCTGCTGTTAGTCTGATGGGCTTCCCTTCGTGGGTAACCTGATCTTTTTCTCTGGCTGCGCTTAACATTTTTTCCTTCCTTTCAACCTTGGTTAATCTGACAATTATGTGTCTTGGAGTTTCTCTTTTCAAGAAGTATCTCTGTGGTGTTCTCTATTTCCTGAATGTGAATGTTGGCCTGCCTTGTTAGGTTGGGGAAGTTCTCCTGGATAATATCCTGAAGAGTGTTTTCTAACTTGGTTCCACTCTCCCTGTCACTTTCAGGTACACCAGTCAAGCATAGATTTGGTCTTTTCACATAGTCCCATATTTCTTGGAGGCTTTGTTCATTTCTTTTCACTCTTTTTTCTCTAGTCTTGTCTTCTCGCTTTATTTCACTAATTTGGTCTTCAGTCACTGATACCCTTTGTTCTGCTTGATCGAATCGGCTATTGAAGCTGTGTATGCTTCACAAAGTTTTCATACTGTGGTTTTCAGCTCCATCAGGTCATTTAAGCTCTTCTCTAGACTGGTTATTCTAGTTAGCCATTCATCTAATCCTTTTTCAAGGTTTTTAGCTTTCTTGCGATGGGCTAGAACATGCTCCTTTAGCTTGGAGAAGTTTGTTATCACTGACCTTCTGAAACCTACTTCTCAGCTCGTCAAACTCATTCTCCATCCAGTTTTGTTCCCTTGCTGGCGAGGAATTGTATTCCTTTGGAGGAGAAGAGGTATTTTGGCTTTTGGAGTTTTCAGCTTTTCTGCTCTGGTTTCTCCTCATCTTTTTGGTTTTATCTACCTTTGGTCTTTGATGTTGGTGACCTATCGAAGGGATTTTGGTGTGGATGTCCTTTTTGTTGATGTTGATGCTATTCTTTTGTTTGTTAATTTTCTTTCTAGCAGTCACGTCCCTCAACTGCAGGTCTGTTGGAGTTTGCTTGAGGTCCACTTCAGGCCCTGTTTGCCTGGGTATCACCAACAGAGGCTGCAGAACAGCAAATATTGCTGCCTGATCCTTCCTTTGGAAGCTTCGTCCCAGAGGGGCACCTGCCTGTTTGAGGTGTCTGTCGGCCCCTACTAGGAGGTGTTTCCCAGTCAGGCTACACGGGGGCCAGGGATCCACTTGAGGAGGCAGTCTGTCCGTTATCAGAGCTTGAACGCCGTGCTGGGAGAACCACTGCTCTCTTCAGAGCTCTCAGGCAGGGATGTTGAAGTCTGGAGAAGCTGCTGCCTTTCGTTCAGCTATGCCCTCCCCAGAGGGGCGGAATCCAGAGAGGCAGTAGGTGTTGCTGAGGTGCAGTGGGCTCCAACCAGTTCGAGCTTCCCTGCTGCTTTGTTTACACTGTGAGCATAGAACTGCCTACTCAAGCCTCAGCAATGGCAGATGCCTCTTCCCCCACCAAGCTCCCGCGTCCCAAGTCAATCTCAAACTCTTGTGCTACCAGTGAGCAAGACTCCGTGGGTGTGGGACCCACCGAGCCAGGCACGGGAGGGGATCTCCAGGTCTGCCGGTTGCAAAGACCATGGGAAAAGCACAGTATTTGGGAAGGAGTGTCCCACTTTTACAGGTACAGTCACGTCTTCTCTTGACTAGGAAAGGGAAATCCCCTGACCCCTTGCACTTCCCAGGTGAAGCAATGCCCCGCCCTGCTTCAGCTCAACCTCTGTGGGCTGCACCCACTGTCCAACCAGTCCCAATGAGATGAACCAGGTACCTCAGTTGGAAATGCAGAAATCACCCGTCTTCTACATCAATCTCGCTGATAGCTATAGACCGGAGCTGTTCCTGTTCAGCCATCTTGGAAGCGACCGGTCAACTCAGTACTTTATAAAAATCAACTTATGGTCCTGGAGCTTATAAAGGTCACAGTTACAACATAAAGTCAGCTATAACACTGCTCTTCAGTACAAACAAACCAAACCCTGGGCTTACTTAATAAAGTTTACTTAATATAAGAAACTTAATAAAGTTTCTTCTGTGTGCAGGCTAGTATTTTCACATTTACTAGTTAGGGTGCAGTCTAAAACTGCTATAAAAAGAGATGTAGAAACTCTGTAGCTTAAACAATGTAAAATTTATTTTTATATATATATATTTTTATATTTATATTTCATGTAACATTTCAGAGGTAAGAGATCGTCAGCTGAGAAGACAGTTCTACCATTCTCAGTGCGTAGTTTCCATCTGTGTCTAAGGTGGCTGTTCTAGCTTTTAGCATTTCATTTTCATCCCTAGCAGCAGGAAGGAGAGGACAAAGGGCTGATACCTTGCTTACTTTGTTTTGCTTTTTAAACATTTTAACAACAGCCATGTAATTTGGGTAGAACTAAGCCCACCTTCCAGCTTCAAGTATCATTTGTATTCATCTTCCTCTCAGCCCTTTCATGATCCGTTTGGAACATAAGGCACATATGGGAAGATGTAGCAATTATAAAGTGCTCAGCTCAATTAACTAGCACAAGGTGAATTTGTTGGTGTAATTGTCACCCACCTCAAGAAATATAACCTTACCAGCTCTTCAGAAGCCCCTCTTGCCACTGTAATATTATACTACTCCTTCCCATAGGAAACCATTAAAACAATTGGTTTTTCCAGTTTTTAAACTTAATGGAATCATATATTTTCTCTTTTGTCTCTGATTTCTTTCATTCAGCATTACAGTTGTGATATCTATCCAGGTTGTTGCATGTAGCAGTGATTTTATCTTTTCTGTACAAATAATCCATTTTATGATACACTACAATGTATGTATGTATTTTACTTTTGATAAGATTTGGGTTTTCATTTTGGATTGTCATGAACATTCTTGTAGATACCTTTGATGCACATGTTACAAGCATTTCTGTTGAGTATATACCTGGAAACACAGTATGTGAATGGTTAATTTAGCTAATGCCGACAATTTCTCAAAGTGATTGTACTCACTTACGCTCCCCTCAGAAGTGTGGAACAGTTTGTGTCACTCCACATCTTCCTTCACTCTTGATATTATCAGTCTTTTACACGTTAGCCGTTTTGTTGGGTATGTCGCAAGTGTAGTCATTTTATTTCCCTGATGATTGATAGGAGAGCACCTTTTCATACATTCATTGGCTGCTGGGATATCCTCTTCTATGAAGTGCCTATTCAAGGCCTTTACCCATTTTTCTGTTGGTTTATATTGATTTATGAAGGTTCTTTATGTTATGTCAGCACAAACCTTTTGCCAGTTGTCCATATAGCAGATATCTTCTCCCACTTTCTGTATTGACTTTTCATTCTTACTGGGTTTTTTGGTGAACAGAAGGTCTTAATATAATTCTATGATTCATTACTTTCCTTTATGATTTATGCTTCTTTGTGTCCTATTTAAGAAATCTTTCCCTACTTTAAAGACTTGAAGATATTTTTTGGTTACTGTCTAGAAACTTTGTTACTGTCTTTTTCACATTAAGACCTACAGTCCATCTAGAATCGATTTTTATGTTTAGTATGAGGGTTAAGATTTTTTTCCCATATGGATATGTTTTTGACCTTGCACCATTTATTGAAAAGGTTGTCTTTCCTACTGCTCTATAATGTCACTCTTGTCGTAAATCAAATATTCAGATAGGTATATCTGTTTCTGCACTCTATTTCGTTCATTTTTCTGTCTTTACACCAGTACCATTAAGTAAAATTGTCATAGTTACTGTAGTTACTATAGCTTTTGTTTTCTTAAATAATTTGTTTGTACAGATTGGGTCTTACTATGTTGCCCAGGCTGGTCACTCCTGGCCTCAAGTGATCCTCCTGTGTCAGCCTCCCAGAGTGCTGGGCATGAATCACATGCCCAGCAACTGTAGATTTTTAATCCGTATTAATATCTGGGAGAGTAATTTCTCCTACTTTTTCTTCTTTAGGATTGCCTCAACTCTTCTTGGTCTTTTACAAATCCATATACATTTTAGATTTGTTAGTTCTCTGTTACCTTCACATATATGTTTATATTTTTTTCGTTCTTTTTAAAAACAAGCACAATCCAGAATTCGCACTTATTACTTCCATTCACATCCTAGTGGTCAGCATAATTACGTGACTATGTCTAGCTATAAGGGAAGCTTGAGAAATAAGTCTTTGGCTTGTGGACTATTTGCCCAGCTAGAGCTGTCATTGTGGCAAAAGAGAGAACAGATACTGAAAGATAGTTAGCTTTCTGCCACACCATTTGAGATCCTTTTAAACTGGATGCAGTCTCACAGTTTTGATTCTTCCCCTCCTACCTCCATTGTGGCTCACTTTATACATTGAACCTTCTCTGGCTTTCCCCAATCACATCCTCCTACAGTATGAAGCATAGGTTCTGCAGACGGTTCTTTCTATGTTCAGTAGGCACATAAATGTCTGGGAACTACCAAACCCAAAGGGGCAATGAATTGAGTATATTTATATGTGTGAGTCTAACTAGTTCTTTCATACAAGGGCCCTGACTATTCCTGTAGCAAGTGTGTTTGCAGTATATAATTGAATCACTGATATAGAACATGCAAAAATACATCTGACGTTTTAACTTTATTAGTGGTAGATTTTCCCTATTTTCTTACTTCAAAATAACCTGCAATGTTGTAAGTTTATTGCAATGCAAATATGGGCACAAAATAGGAAATACTCTTCTAGGCAGGAAATAGGAAAAGAAAAACAATGGAAAAAATTAGAGTTGCAGAGCATAATGTCCTCAAGTTTCATCCATGTTGTAGCATATATCAAAATTTCCTTCCCTTTTAAGACTGAATAATATTCCGTTCACATGTATGTGATACATACATACAAGATGTGTATGTGTATATCACATTTTGTTTATCTCTTCATCCATTAGTTGACACTTGGGTTGCTTCCGCGTCCTGGCTATTTTGAATAGTGCTGTTATGAACTTGAGTGTACATATAAATCCTAGAGATCTTACTTTCAGTTATTTTGGATGTATACCCAGAAGTAGAATTGCAGGATTATGTTTGAGTTTGTTTGCTTTTTTCCTATTAACGTGAAAGTTAGAGATCTAACTGAAGTTAAAAAATAACAAATCTTTTTTTTTTCCTCGCTCCTTCACCCAGGCTGGAGTGCAGTGGCGCGATCTCGGCTCACTGCAAGCTCCGCCTCCCGGTTTCATGCCATTCTCCTGCCTCAGCCTCCCAAGTAGCTGGGACTACAGGCGCCCACCATGCCCGGCTTATTTTTTTGTATTTTTAGTAGAGATGGGGTTTCACCATGTGTTAGCCAGGATGGTCTCGGTCTCCCAAAGTGCTGGGATTACAGATGTGAGCCACTGTGCCCGGGCCCCAAAAAATCTTTTTAAAAGCAGAATTACAATGAATGAAATGATTTTTAAAAACTAACTTTGTGGCTTTTTGGATTAATTCACTGTATTTTTGTTAAGGACTTGAGTTGTTTTTATTTGCTATTTCCTGTTTATATTTTTGTGAATTGGTAGCGTATTGTCAAGAGTTTCAAATTCATTAATCATTCTGTTACATGGGGGAAATTGTAAGTAATCTTTCAGGAATTAAAAATTTACTTCAATAGTAAAGTTGACTTTGAAATTTAAGCAAGAATTTTGCAGGTATTCTGTTTTGAAATACCACTAGACTGTTTATGTAGAAATAAATGTCAGAGCAGAGGAAGCTTACTCGATTAGAAGTAGACTGATTCTGGGTTCTAGTTCTACTCTCTAGGTCACTTCAACTTTCTAAGATTCAGTGTTCTCCTCCATAGGTAGTTATTTATTTACCTACCTCAGAGTGTGAGAACCAAACAAGATAATGTTTCTGAGAGTACTTTAAGAATATTAATTCCTCTGTTATTTTGAAGCATTAGTAAACAAATTTGGTGATACTATGATTTTGAAGGATAGCAGGTAATAACCTTCTTTAATACCATAACCAATTAGAATGGTAGTTTACCTCAAAGCAATATACACCAGAGTCTCTTTGTAGTATCTTTGAAAAGTATTTTTATTCAACTGAAAGAGAGAAAAATGATGTTAAGGTACTTAACTTGGCTCATGGTAACACTAAACTGAACTGATGGCATGGAATCATTGGTCGTTATATATGCCCCTGGGGGAAAATGTTTAAAAACAGAAAGTTTTACATTTCCCCTCAAAATTGAAAAAAAGTACATTATGTCTTGCAAATACTCCTCTTTGCTTTCCTTGAAAGTAGCAACCTGTTATATTCCCTCTAGTGCCTAGCACTTAAGCACAGTAAATGCTTAGTAAATACTAGTTCAGTTGAACTGAATATTTATACTCATTCATAATTATTAGTAAAAAGAGAGTCTGTTTTTCATGAAATAACATTCCTTCCCTCTTTTGCTGCCACTGTATCATCCTAAGTGCCTATGCACAACTGTCCCCTGACATAGCTACTACCTTGTACCTAATCTAAAAATTTAATTTTGCTATGGTTTCTGCAGACTTTCCAATTGGAGTCTGAACTAAGTGTTAAAAATACTACAGTGGAGAATGAAAATTCTTATTGAAGGTTATGATAAAACACATTTGTGGTTGGGCACAGTGGCTCACACTTGTAAGCCTAGCACTTTGGGAGGCCAAGGATTGCTTGAGGCCAGGAATATTTGAGACCACCTGGGCATTGTAGCAATACTCTGTCTCTACAAAATTTTCAAAAAAGATTAGCCAGGTGTGGTAGTGCATACCTGTAGTCCTAGCTACTTGGGAGGCTGAGGTAGGGGGTTCACTTGAGCCTAGGAGTTTGAGGTTTCAATAAGCTCTGAATGTGCCACTGCACTCCAGCCTGGGTGACAGAGCAAGACCATGTCTCAAAACAAACAATAGCTAGATATAGTTGTATTTCCTGAGCATGTTTAAGTAATATTTCACTATAAAAACTATAGTTGGTACATCATAGACATTTTCTTCACATGTGAATTTTATAGCTTTTTCATCCTTTTTATTGATAGGTCACCTATGAAGAATACTATGTTTACAACTTTCCCGGACTAAATCTTATTTTATCATTTTCAGGGTTAGTGAAGACATGAAATTAACTGACTCAGAGCTAGGAAAGCTGGCAAATAATATCCAGGAATTATTATATAGTGCCTCAGATATATGCCATGATCGAGCTGTCAAATTTCTCATGTCAAGAGCAAAGGTAGTTATTTTCATAAAGCTTTATATATTTTATATTTTATACATAATAATTTTGAAGATCTGGAATTATGTCTTTGCTTCCTGTGTTCCCCATAATGTATATTATATTTTTAACATTTAATGTAATGTAATGACCTAGTCAGTGTTACCACTAATGTGGTCTACTAGGGAGATGTTGAGATATAAAATAATCTAAATAAAAGAAATAGGAATTATTAAAGCAATATTTTCAGATAAATGATTAAATGACTTGAAATATATGTTAATAACTAATTTGAAATTAATGTTTTACATATATATGTATATGTATATATGTATACCTAAATATATGTAGTTAAACAAGTTTATAATAAAACTCCAACATTGTGAAAATGGTGTAGTATAATCTAAATTCATTTGAACTACTATATTAGTTATAAAGGAATCAGAATCAAATTTGGACCTCTTAAGCATTTCATGCTCAATTTCTGAGTCTGAAGTATTGGGAAATATTATTAAAATAAAAAATATATTATAATTATTGTTAAACTAACTTGGTTTCATAACTCAGTTTGATGTTACACTAACTCTCATGATTTTTGTATTAAAATTTAGGATGGTTTTCTTGAGAAGCTAAATTCCATGGAATTCATAACACTTTCTAGATTAATGGAAACATTCATTTTAGACACCGAACAGATCTGTGGAAGAAAAAGCATGTCATTACTTGGAGCACTTCAGAGCCAAGCTAATAAGTTTGTAAATAGGTTTCATGAGGAGAGAAAAACCAAGCTCAGGTATCATCACCATGTCTGTTCTGTTCTTTGATTTTTTCATTTTTCTTTGTGAAACACAGTTCTATTTAAAAGAGTAAATTTAATTGGCCAGTGAAAATGCCTGATAAAGGTTTTTTTAATTAAAGGCAGATTGTGGAATTAAAATCACATTTCTTGGCTTTTCAAAGCTGAGTTAGAATGCTTACTTCTATTAAAATACTTACCAGGAAGATCCTCAGTAAGTTGACTTTTTTTGCCACTCAAAGTTAAGTAAATTGTTTCATCATTCTTTTTGTTTAGGCTGAGATATAAAAAGAGAACTCTTTTCTAAGTATTCATCCTGCTTATGAATGATTCCAGTTTATTAAAGTGTTCAGCACTTTTTAAGTCTTATGTTCTCACTCAGCTCTTCTTCCTTTTCTTTTAAACCAAGGAAGATGGTATTGAAATGTTAAAGTTTACCTTCTTTTCTCTTTACTGTGGACTAGCCTCCTCTTAGACAATGAGCGCTGGAAGCAAGCAGATGTTCCTGCAGAATTTCAGGATCTTGTTGATTCTATATCAGATGGGAAGATTGCTTTACCTGAAAAAAAATCAGGAAGTATGTGTATTCCTTCACACATTCTCTTTCAATTTTATATTGTTTATTCATTTTGTATTAATGCTTAATATTTCTTTAATTGACAGTGCCTATTTCAAAGCTAGAACCAATATTTCCAGCTTAGTAAATACTTGACAGGAAACCTGTGGTAATTTATAATAATGATTTCAAATATTTATTGTGTGTAATAACTGTATGCCAGACACTGGACCATGTTTTTTACATGCATTACTGCAGTTCATTCTCACAACGATCTGTTATACAGGTACTATTGTTACTTTGTGTAACAGTGAGGAGCCTTGAGGCTCAGAAGGGTTAAGGAATTTTTATACAAATGATGAGTTGGGATTTGAAACCAGCTTTATATAATTTCATAGCTATGTTCTTAGCTACTGTACCATATTGTTTACATACGTGTATTGAGTAAGCACTAGTTAGCTTCTACTTTGTGTCCTATATTGAGACAGAATTGAGACAGAGGTAACAGCTATAATTCTGCTTTAAAGAGGCTAAGTCTAATGTACAAAACCAAAAAATGTATAAGCAATCTAGTTACACGATAGTGAAAATCCAAATGTAAAGAAAGAAAACCATGAAGGGGACAAAAAAGGAGGAACCACAGAGGTAGGGAGAAATCTAGAACATAGAAGTAAAATGATGAGAGAGTTGTCACTGGTATCGAATACCAGTTGAGTTTTCATATGGAAGAGATGGCTGGGAAATACTTTTGTACACTAGTTCAGGTAGAGTCATCATGTGATAATAGTGTAAATTTATTTACAATAATCCTATAAGATTTACAATTATGAAATTCTTGAGTATTTCTAATAGAGGAGGTAGTTGCACTATTTCAAATTTTATGCATTTAATCAAAGTTTTACATTTCTACACAGAAATATTTTTAAATTGTATACTTCACATTCGCACAAAATGCAACTAGACTGCAAGAGAAAGACTTGAGTAAAATACAAACAGTAACCATTAGTTTGATACATAGATCATTTACAATCTCAGTAATTCAGTGGAGTGATAGTCAAATTGCAGTTCAGTGCTTAGTAACTGGAAAAGTGAGGAAGGGTAGACAAGTGTAGACTACTGTTTCAACAGATTTGGTTGTGAAGGAAAAGTGAGTGACGAAATAATAGCTAAAGAAGTTAGAGAGGGAAGGTGATTTATGGGGCAAGGTGCATGGAATCGAATCCAGAGTTTAAGAGAAAGGCTACTACTTCTGCCCCTGTGACAAGGAGAAGAGGGTTAAGGACAAGTATAAAATAGATTAGATGATATAGGGCAGAGAGAAGAATTGAAGAAATTAGGTAAAGTTTTGTCATATGACAGTTTTTAATAAGTAATAGCATTGGGTGGTAGAGTTTTCTAACTGTATGATATTGGCACAACTAAAGCATTCAACTAGCAAGAGCTGATGGAAAAATAAAACACTCTGACCATTCTAAATCACTAGTTTAAAATTATAAGACTTATCACTCATCTAGTCTTTCAATCTATATTTAATTGACTTCTCTCTATGTGAGGTGGTGTGCTAGATGACTAGGATATATTTTCTGTCCCTGAACAGCTCATGGTCTTTTGATTCCACTGTTAAGCAAACAGAGTGATTTCTGAATTAAAATCATAAATGTGGAATAATTGAATTAATTGTGTATTTTGTTTGAAACATGAACTATTTTCACTTCTTTGGAGGATATTGATGGTAGGAGGTTTCTCTTACATACCTTTCTTCTCAGTCTTTTTTTTCCTCTCTGAATAGCATAGGTGTATGCTATTAGAAGTCCATTAACATTTTACTAGTTCTTTGCAAGTTAAGGATCCTGGATTGTTATCCATTTATCCATGATATATTAATTGGGTTACTAGCCATTCATCTAGGCATTGGAGAAATGAAGGTTAATGGATAGCAGCTAATATTATTTGAGTATTTACTTACACTGTTTTGTTCTAAGTATTTTACAGGTGTTATCTCATTTACAGGTCCATGAGCTAGACATTATTAGTATTCCTATTTTATAGATTTAGAAACTAAGGCATAAAGAGGTTAAGCAACTTGCCTAAGTTTACATAGCTAGGAAGTGGTAGAGCTGGGATTCCAGTCCGGGCAGACTGACTTTAGGGCCATTTCTCTTTTCTACTATGTTATGCCACTTCTTTGTAATATAGAGAAGTGGTGAAGACACAGTCCTTACCCTCAAAAAATATACATCTGACATATGTAGTAAATTGTGATTGGAATATATATAGCTCTCAAATATTCAAATGTATATATAAATCCCAGAGGGCCTTGAAGCTTAGGGAAGCATAATGAGTTGCCTATGGTGATCTAATCAATTTGGCTTATCCAGGATACAATCCAGTCCACTGTTCTTTTCACCTCAATATCTTGAATTTTGTTTAAAGAAATATCACATGCTGAAAATAACTTCTGGGTTGAAGTATTAAAAATTAAATATATATCTTTCCATCAAATTTAGAAATTAACTTGTATTCAATAATGATAATAGTAAAGACAACCAATTTAAATGCTAGTTCTGCCTTTCCAAACCTAGTAACTTTTTAAAAAACTATTTGCTGATCATTTACCTTGTGCCAGTCCTAAGGGACAGGCAATTCATAATAATTATTTCTACTATTAACAACAACCCTGAAAGACACTGTTGTCCACATTTAATAGATTCAGGTAGTGATACTCAAAAGAGGTTAAATAATTGCCCCGAAGTTATGTATCCAGTAATTGGTAGTACTGGTACTCAAATCCAAATCTCTCCAACTTCCAGTATACTTTATTTACTATGTGCCAGATAGTTTGCCAGAAAGTAGATGTTTATTTTCAGAAATGAGATCGTTTTAGGCCTTAAACAGGAACTATCTTCTTCAGCTTTTTCTCCATTATTTTGTTTCATCTGGTACTCATGTCTCTCTTGTTTATTTGCTTTACTCTCTAGCCACAGAAGAAAGGAAACCAGCTGAAGTTCTTATTGTTGAGGGACAACAGTATGCAGTTGTTGGGTGAGTGACACATTTTTCTTTAGTTGTTGAGTCAACTATTTAAAATACAAGTCTTCTAGTTCTCCCTTGAAGTGAATTGGAAATTTTGGATTCACAATTTTAACAATGTTAAATTTCAATTAACAATTTTAAATCCTACAACGAACTTAAAGGAAACTTTATGGATTTCTTTATCTTCTCTATTCTGTAGCATGCATTATTAAGGACTACACTGGCTTGACACAAAAGGCTTGATTTTTCTCATATAACAAGAAATCTAGATAACCCAAGAGTAATTGTAGTGGATCCCTGATATTATTACTATCCCAGGCTCTTTCTATCTTTTCTTCCATTGCTTTCTTAGAGTGTACCATAACATAGTAGTTTAAGTTGTGGACTCTGAAATCCACACAATGTGGAAAATAGTACTATACACAGAATTATTGTGAAAATTAAGTAATTCATGTAAAGCATTTAGCACAGGTCTAGCACCTAATAAGTTGATAGTTGTTGGTAGTTATTTTCATTGGCATCATTTGATTCACTAGATCTTTTACCAATAAAAGTATCTCAAATTCAAGTTAACTAAGAAGCATATAAATTCCATCATTTTTGTCAAGTACTATGTCTTTTATTAAATTGGTAATTAAAATATATCTTAATATTCTTTAACAGTATTTCACAGCTTAAGTGTTTTCATATATATGTGATCTCATTTGATCTTTACAACTACATTGTAAAATAAAGATATTGGGGATTATTATTTCCTTTCTACACTATGAGAAGAAGCTTAGAAGATGAAGTGGTTCAGGTGACCCAAATGGAGTCAGAATTAGAATCTAGGTCTAACTCCCAGTATCTACACCAACATTCTTTTTCACTTTTCTTCTTTAGTTCTTGTCACTGTGTAAGTGTTTTTTGAAATGGCCACCCCCTCCAGGAAGAATGTAATTATATGTCCCTCAATTATGGCACTTACCATAGTATAATTGAATTATTTATTTATGTATATGTCTTCTAATTTGGCTCTGAATTCCTCAAAGGTGGAGATCAGGTCTTACCTTTTTATTTTTCTTGGCACGATAATAAGCACTCAAAAAGTATTTATAGAATTAATCCTTTTTCTGAATCTGTATTCAAATACCTGAAGTCCACACATTCTAAACTAAAGCCTCCATTCTTTTCTCTTCTACAGTCCTTCCCTATTTCTGGTAGAGAAAGCTTTCTTCAGCCCTCTTGTAATCCCATCCCTTCAATCTAATTATGATTTCCCTCCTTAACTACTGGTTATCTGGTTGCTCTTTACTTGCTTGATGGAAATGGTCCCCTCTGACCATCTTGCTTTTGGTTTTTTAGGCAAAGAGTCGGTTGCCAAAAAACTGAATTCCCTGGCTAAAGGAGAACTATTATAATTTCTGAGAGACAATTACAAAAGATAAGCAAAGGACTCATGCTCAGTGAGGCAGACTCTAGGAGAAATAAGCATAGAGACCAGTATGCATATATGGTCTGACAAGCTGTAATAAAGGCTAGGCACCATCTTTCTTGAATCATTAGTTCCTGATATCCTTCAGGCTTTTATAAATCCTTATTTTACATAGATCTCATTTCTGAGCATCTCATAGAACTTAGATATCCTATGATGAATGGCTTTCTCCTTAATTTCAATCTTATTTAACCTCCCAGTAGTGTGTCTTTTCAGTGTGTGATTTGTCCTACTATGGAAGTGATAACTTTAACTTTATCCTCTTTGGAGAACTTCTTTTTTTTTTTTTTTTTGAGACGGAGCTTTGCTCTTGTTGCCCAGGCTGGAGTACCATGGCGTGATCTCAGCTCACTGCAACCTCCGCCTCCCAGGTTCAAGCGATTTTCCTGCTTCAGCCTTCTGAGTAGCTGGGATTACAGGTGTGCGGCACCACGCCAGGCTAATTTGGAATTTTTAATAGAGACGGGGTTTCTCGTTGTCAGGCTGATCTCAAACTCCCGACCTCCAGTGATCCGTCCACCTTGGCCTCCCAAAGTGCTGGGATTACAGGTGTGAGCCACCGCATCCGGCCAGAGAACCTTTTGTGACCTACCAATAAAATTCTGAGGAGATATGTTTTCCTTAGAAGCATTATAGTTTTTTGTTTGTTTGTTTGCTTTTTTTTTTTATCTCGCTAAGAAAATCTGGATTTGGTTTTCTTCATCAATTCATTAGTTATGATGGAGGACCTACTATGTGGGTAATCAGAAACACTGAATAGGCTTTTTGTCAGTGTTTCTGAATTGGCTAAGGAATGCAATACCTGTCTTATTGAAGCGACTCCCTTAATAAGAATGCCATACAGAGAGTGTTATGCCTGTTGTGCAGAATTTAAGGAGCCACTCATTCTCAGTGTTGTGCAAGCTGATCCTGCAATTGCACAGAGTAAGTGCCTCTTTAAATTTTGCATTCTAGACACCTCTCTTGTCTTGTGTTAGTCAAGAACCTGCTGTACTAGTAGGTAAAACGCATACTTTAACAGTTACCAAGATCGTTATATTCTCAGAGATCCTTTGTGCCATTAAGTAATTTGATTTTTATATGCCAAATCCTTTTGATTTTTCTTGTTTTTATTTCCTATCGGGCCATTTTTCTTTTCTTGTAGAACCGTATTGCTGTTAATAAGAATTATCCTTGAATATTGCCAGTGTGTGGATAACATCCCATCTGTTACTACTGACATGCTTACTCGTCTGTCAGATTTATTGAAGGTGTGTATGACTTCATTATGGTAAAATTGTTTGAAGAATTAATACATTAGGGTGTGACTAATCTTTTAACTCAGAGACATTTCAAGGTCAAGTTATCTTTAAGACGTTAGTTTTGTAACATTTGATTGTGGTTGAATCACAACATGTTGTTGGAAACAGCCTGCCTGCTTCCTTCTTACTCCACAGTTAGTGATCCTCATTCACCCATAGAGTTGTTAATGACATTGGAGACAGGAGATGATTTGTTCGTTAGGTGCTGAATATGACTGAGGCCACTTAGGTCAAAAAACCTGGACTGGCTTCAAATGTGCATGGAAGGAATTCACTGAACTTTACAAAATTCACCTCACTAAGGTTAGAGATTTTTCTTGCATCATTCTTTCAGAACCATTGATATAAAATGAAAATGTGATGATTTTATTCAGCCATTTCATATTGAAATATTTTAAACTACCAGTACAGAGGAAAGGCTTTATTATTTTTTTTCAAGCCTCTAATCTATTAATTCTGTTCTGACCTGAGTTGTCATGTTTTAGTGGAGAAAGATTTTTATAACTTTTGAAAATAGAACTTCCCAGCAAGAATGACTGAAACCGAATTTGTTTTTTAAATGCAAAGTGAAGTTTAATTTATGCAAACTGATTTTTAGAATTTTTCAACTTTTTTCTTATGAGTAAATATTATCATTTAGAATTTCCCCTTCTCATTTCTTTTTCATTAAATAGATACTAATTGCTTCTACTAGATAATTCATTTGGCCATTGAATGAGAGGAAAAGAGAATGTATTTTTATAATGGCACATTGCCAGGATATAAAGAATAGTTTTTAATACATTTGGGGTTTTTTTCTCCTTCTTTTGTTAGTACTTCAATTCAAGAAGTTGCCAGTTAGTTCTTGGAGCTGGTGCACTGCAAGTTGTTGGATTAAAAACGATAACTACAAAAAATTTGGGTATGGATTCTTGCATTTAATTCACTTGCTGAAGTGTTGACAGTGATGTCACTGTACTCATCATGTTTTTTTATACCTGATGTTTTCATGGCTCTAACCAAAGTGGCATTACTCTAAAAATAAATGCTACTTACTGTTTTATGTATACTCATCACTGAAAACACTAACCATGGGGAAAAGGTTACAATGCATTTCCCCTCCAAGTGTAAGTTAACTTGGAAGTTACACCACTCTAGAAAATATTGATATAATGTGTATAAAGTATTTGAGGGTGAAAGGTATCTGAATGTCAGAAGAGAATCAGATGTCTTGTTATTGTAATACTGATAATACAACTTGAGTCCTTTGTGAAAGCAGCATGTTCATTACATTATTCAGTATCAAATTATTAAAATGAAATATGTTGCCTTCTGCCATAGTGCTCTTCATTTATGAAATAAACTGGATCTTTATAAGTGATGTTTTTTATTTGATTTGATTTGTAATTAAAATCAACTAATATCTTTTTTTAAAATCTCTCCATTATATATCCATTCCCTGGACCTTCAGCTCTTTCTTCACGATGTTTGCAGTTAATTGTGCACTACATTCCTGTGATCCGGGCTCATTTTGAAGCTCGACTACCACCTAAGCAATATAGCATGCTTAGGCATTTTGATCATATCACTAAGGTACTTTTTCATATATTTTCTATTGGAGTTCCATAAGTTTAGATCCTTAATTGTTAAGTATTTTTTAAATGTGTCCCAGGGACTTAAAAATACAATATCATTTCTCATTGCAGGACTACCATGATCACATAGCTGAAATATCAGCTAAGCTTGTAGCGATAATGGATAGCTTATTTGACAAGCTGTTATCTAAGGTAATGATTTATAGAAATTATTAGACTTTGTTCAAAGGCATTATGATTGTCTATTTTATAAGGAGTACTTTATAAATTAAGATGTGAAAAAATAATCTAAACTTTCATAGGATTTTTACCAATTAGTAGAATTTTAAATTTTTTTTCAGGAAAATGTGACGATGTGCTGTGGCCAAGACCACCCATAGTGGTCTAACCTGCAGTTATCCAACAAATTATTCAGGGTTTAGAAAACAACTCAACAAAATTTTCAGATTTCCAAAACAGTTGATATTCTTATTCTAGGGGGCTGGCGAGAGTAGGAGAGATGATTCTAAGGATGGTAGAAACCCTAAGCAGAAGTATTTTTGTGTTAATTCATTTCAACGTTCATTTCTTGTTTGTTTTTCATTCCCAATATGTCATTAAATGAAGCAGTGTTCCCCAAAGAATTCGCAATTATACTGGGAGAGTATCTTCAGAAAAATGTCATTTAGTCAGCCCCAATCACTCTTGATTTGTCTTTCACTCTTTCCTTTCCCTAAGTTTTTCAATTCATGTCTTAGGGGGAAGGCCAAAATTTCATAACTTGAAAGTCTGAAAGTTTACTCACTGTATACTTTCTGTCCAAGATCATATTTGGAGTAACCTTAATAGCAAGGAACTTTGATTTGCTTTTTATCCTACTTGCATCCTTCAGATTCCAAAATGACAGAACAGCAGGTACGTAAGAATCAAAAGGGCAAGATAAAGTGGTGCCCGTTCACTCACACAAGACTACCCAAACACATACTCTATTAGCCTTCAGAAGAATTATATCACAAGTTGTCTAAAAATCCCCACTGTTCAATCATGAGAGAATGAGATTAAAATAGATAAATAACGTCTTATTAATAATAATATTATGAAAGTGACTTTTACTTCCCAGATTCCTTGAAAGGGTCTCTGACTCCCAGGAATCCCCAGACTACCCCAACCTCTGGTGTAGTTGATAATACAGATGTTTTATGCTTCGCTTTTAAGAAGTTTAAGGAATTCGTAGTTATATACAAACATACCTATACTATGTTATGCCTATTAAATTAGTTTCTAGTTGTGAAGGGAGAACAATTAGTGTTTAGAGATGCTTTATTTTCTTCATGGGTGCTAAGTACAAGCTACATTCAAAAGCAATTCTACCAGTTTCCTTTTCGACATACAGCATTCTTCTGTGTACCAAAAGTCAGTAACATACTGTGTCAGTTCTCAAGAAGCTTACCATCTAACAAGGTAGAAGACTGTAAACAGCTAACAGTGGAGAATAAAACATAAGTTAAATAGTGGAACTAGGCTGGGAATAGTGGAACTAGGCTTGAGTCCAGGAGTTCCAGCCTGCAGTGAGCTGTGATCATCCCGCTGCACTCCAGTCTAGGTGACAGAGCAAGACCCTGTCTCTAAAACAAACAAACAAAAAAATTAGTGGAACTATTAATAGGCTGTGGAATGTAATGAAGAAAAACCAAAAATGTGCTAGTACTCTTAAAACTCTGACTTTAGTCTGTCACTTTGGTCATCCACAGAGTTTTTGAATAAGAATTGTCACAGTGACTAGACTTTTTCCTATGGCAACTTAGTCTTTTTTCTGTAAAGAAAAGAGAATTGTTTAATGAACTTCCCATGTATGCATCACCTATATTTGTTATTAACAATTTGCCTTTTCTGAGAAAATATTTTATAATAAATTCAGGCATTATGGTATTTTATCCCTAAATACCTAAGTATGCATTTTTAAAACTAAGAACATTTTTATATAACCACACTATTATCACACCTAACAAAATTGACAATTCCTCAAAAAAATCTAATATTTATTTTCCTATTTGAAACTTACTAATTGTCCCAAAAATGTCTTTTTATAATAATTTGTTTGGACAAAGGCTTCTGCACGGTTCATAGATCGCATTTGGTGATTATGTCTCTTAAGTCTTTTAAGTCATTTAAAAATATATATATCGGCCGGGCGCGGTGGCTCAAGCCTGTAATCCCAGCACTTTGGGAGGCCGAGACGGGCGGATCACGAGGTCAGGAGATCGAGACCATCCTGGCTAACACGGTGAAACCCCATCTCTACTAAAAATACAAAAAAAAAAAAAACTAGCCGGGCGAGGTGGCGGGCGCCTGTAGTCCCAGCTACACCGGAGGCTGAGGCAGGAGAATGGCGTGGACCCGGGAGGCGGAGCTTGCAGTGAGCTGAGATCCGGCCACTGCACTCCAGCCCGGGCAACAGAGCAAGACTCCGTCTCAAAAAAAAAAACGGAAAAAAAAAAAAATATATATATATATATATATATCATTGACCTGTTGAAGAATATGGACAGGCTTTTATAACATAATGTTCTCTCTAGTATCTTCTCCATTGATGATTTTTCCTGTTACTCTGGCACATTACATTCTTCCTGTGTTAACAAGTCTCTCTTTGCCACTCCGTGTTCTGTTTGCTTTCGTGTGTTGCTCAGGAGTTTGACCCTGTTTTTAATTAATATCAAAATAGCAGACAGTGTTTGGTTTGGGTTTGCCTTTCAGTTTTTAACCTATCATGTTCTTATCTGAAAATATAATTTTAGGGAAGAAGGATGACACAGTAACATATGGGTTGATTCTAAGAAGCTAATAAGTGGCCATGCGTGGTGGCTCAAGCCTATAATCCTAGCACTTTGGGAGACTGAGGCACGTGGGTCACCTGAGGTCAGAAGTTCGAGACCAGCTTGGCCAATATGGTGAAACCCTGTCTCTACCAAAAATACAAAAAAAATTAGCCAGGCGTGGTGGTGGGCACCTGTAATCCCAGCTACACGGGAGGCTGAGGCAGGAGAGTTGCTTGAACCTGGGAGCGGAGGTTGCAATGGGCCGAGATGGCACCATTGCACTCCAGCCTGGGCAACAAGAGCGAAACTCTGTCTCAAAAAAAAAAAAAAAAAAAAAAAAGCGGCCGGTGTGGTCACTCACGCCTGTAATCCCAGCACTTTGGGAGGCCAAGGTGGGTGGATTATGAGATCAGGAGTTCAAGACCAGCCTGGTCAAGATGGTGAAACCCCATCTCTACTAAAAATACAAAAATTAGCCGGGCATGGTAGCAGGTGCTTGTAGTCCCAGCTACTCGGAGGCTATGGCAGAGAATTGCTTGAATCTGCGAGGTGGAGTTTGCAGTGAGGCAAGATCGCGCCACTGCACTCCAGCCTGGGTGACAGAGCAAGACTCTGTCTCAAAAAAAGAAAGCAGCTAATAAGTAAGGGTACCATTGCCTGAGTAGAATGAAACAATATCTAACTGTACTAAAAGGTAGACTAATGTTCCAACCACCATTCATTTATTCATTCATTCTGTAAGTTATGTATTAATATAAATATAAACTGTTTTGTTCAGTATCAGGGATACACAAGGGTGAATAAGCCTTTGACCTTGTCCTCCAATAGCAAAATATTTAGTTGGGGAAGTAGATCAATAACTATGACAGGATGTAGGATATATGTAAAGTGTTATAAATAAGGAACTAATTTAGTGCTGGAGCTTTTAAGGCTTTGAAAGAGATGGTTGTCAGCTGGTGAAGAAGATCTGGGAAAGCTTTATCAATGAGGCATGCATATAAATTTTGCTTTTAAGGATAGATAAGATGAAGGCAGATGAAGTTGAGGCGAAGAGATCTCTGAGGTAACAGCATAAGCAAACATGTTGATAGAAATCTTAAGGCAATTCATTATCAGAGTTTTGGAGTCAGGTAGACCTAAATTCAAATGTCTTATCTGTCACATACTAGCTGTTGAAGGACGTTGGGCAAATTATTAATATCCTTAAGCCTCTGTTTCTGTCTCTAAATGAGGATAATAGTGGAGCCTACTTCATAAGGTTGTATTAATGAGATAATATATGTGGACTGCTTTCCTTTTATCATGTATCTGACTATAGCAAGTTCTAGTAAATATTGACTGCTAATGCTTTTGCTGTTATTGTTATTAATAATAAAGGTAATAGTTCTATTTGGCTAATGCATCAGAGGGGCACACATGAGTGGGAGATATGGTGGAAAGATAGTAGAGAGCTGTGACTACCAGTAGAAAACTAAGCAATTTATATCAGGTCTATTGAGGTATAATTTACACTCAGTAAAATTCACCTTCTCTAAGTGTATGGTTTAATTAGCAAACACAGATAGTAGAACTGCAAGTTATAGAACGTCATTGGTAAACATTCTCTTGGGCACTTTTGTAGTCAGTTCACTCCCCATACTCGGCCTCTGAAAGCTACTGATCAGATGTTTATCCATGTAGTTTTGCCTTTTCCAGAATATTCTCTAAGTAGAATTATACAGAACGTAGTCTACTATCCCACACTTCATTTAACATGTTTTTGGAGTTCATGGATGTTACAGCATGTGTCGGTGGTTTGTTCTGTTTTATTGTAGAGTAGTATTCATTGTATGGATTCACTACTATTTGTTTATCCATTCGCCAATTGATAGACATTTGAGTTTTCTCCAGTTTTTGGCTGTTATGAAGAAAGCTATTATAAGCATACATGTATAGGCTTTGTGTAGGTATGTGTTTACATTTCTTTAGTATAAATACCTTGGACTAAGATGGGCAATTGTGGATTATGGAAATATAAAACTTTATGGTAACTTTATAAGAAACTGCAAAACTTTTCTAAAATTTTCTGAAGCGCATCATATTGCCTTTTTACTTGCCATGTAGAAGAGTTCCAGGTGCTCTTCACCATCACTTTATTTTTTAATGTTAGTCCTCTTGTAGGTGTGTATGGAGTGATATCTCATTGTGGTTTTAAGTTGCATAATGACAGATATGTTAAGCATCTTTTCATGTGCTTGTTTTCCATTCATATATTTTCTTTGGTAAAGTGTTGGTTCAGATTTCTTGCTCGTTTAAAAATATTAGGTTGTTCGTCTTCTTATAAGAGTTCCTTATATATCTTGGATACAAGTTCTTTATCGGGTATGTGGTTTCTAAGTGTTTTCTCCCAGTTTGTGGCTTGTCTTTTCGTTTCATTAACAGTGTCTTAGAGCAATTTTTGATTTTGATGAAATTAAATTTATTTTTTTTTATTGTTCATGCTGCTTGTGTCCTATCCTAAGAAATCTTTTTTTTTTTTTTTTTTTTTTTTTTTTTGAGACAGAGTTTTGCTCTTGTTGCCCAGGCTGGAGTGCAATGGCACGATCTCAGCTCACGACAACTTCCACCTCCTGGGTTCAAGTGATTCTCCTGCCTCAGCCTCCTGAGTAACTGGAATTACAGGCATGCACCACCACACCCAGCTAATTTTATGTTTTTAGTAGAGATGAGGTTTCTCCATGTTGGTCAGGCTGGTCTCGAACTCCCGACCTCAGGTGATCTGCCTGCCTTGGCCTCCCAAAGTGCTGGGATTACAGGCGTGAGCCACTGTGCCCAGCCAAGAAATCTTTGTATAATGCAAGTTACAAAGATATTCTCCAAATTTTTTTCTAGAATGTTATTGTTTTAGGTTTTATATTTAAGTCTATGATTCATTTCTAGTTGATATTTATATATAATGCAAAGTGTAAGTCAGTGTTCATTTTTCATAGTTCCAGCACCTTTTGTTAAAAAGACTATCATTTCTCCATTGGCACCTTTGTTAAAAATCAGCTGTTTTCATTTGATTTTATTTTGAGATTATATTCTGTTCCAGTACCACACTGTCTTAGCTACTCTAGCATTATTGTAAATCTTGAAATAAGATAATGTGAGCTCACTAATATTGTTCTTTTTCAAAATTGTTTTGGCTATTCTAGGTCCTTAGCTTTTCCCTATAAATTTTAAATCAGCTTATCAAATACTACCAAAAAGGCTGCTCAGATTTTGATTGAAATTGCATTGAACTTATAGATCACTTGGGGTAGAATTGACGTTGAGTCTTCTGATCCACAAACAGGGTATATCCAGTTTTGTACTAGAGCCAGATTGCACCTGCTAGCCAGAACCTATGTTGTGTATCTCTTCCCAATACTACATTCAGTAACAGCACACTGGTAACTTTGCCCATGGTGTGAATGAAATGAACAAATACTACAAACCAGTGCTTTTCCCCCAGCGAGCCCATTAAATGTTTACCACACACCACTGGGCCTATCTCTTTACTCCTTACATCTTTAATGTCTTTGAGCAAAATTTTGTAGTTTTCGGTAAACAGATAATGCACACATTTTATTAGATTTACCCCTAAGTATTTCTTGATTTTTGATGCTATTGTAAATGGTGTTTTTTTAAAGATTTACGTTTCCAATTATTCAATGCTAGCATATTAAAACACCTTGAATTTTTCTGTATTAACTTTATGTCCTACATCCTTGCTAAACTCACATATTAGTTATAATGCCAATTTTATAGATTCTTTGGGATTTTTCTACATGCACAGTCATGTTGTCTACAAATAGAATCTTGCATCTTTTTGAATCTGTATGCCTTTTCTTTCTTTTCCTTGCTTTATGGCACTGGCTAGGACTTTCAGCACAACGTTGAATAAAATTGGTGAAAGCAGATATGCTTGGTTTCTCCAGTCTTGGAACAAAATGTTCAGTCTTGAACCATTAAGTATGATGTTAGCTGTAGTTTTTTTTTTAGAGGCCTTTATCAGGTTAAGGAAGGTTATTTCTGTTCAAGTTTGCTGAGAGGTTTGTATGATGATCAGATGTTGAATTTTGTCAAATACTTTTTATGCATCTGTTGAGATGATCATATATGGTCTGCCTTTCTTAGTCTCAAGAAATTAATTTCTTTATTTCTAAATATTTTAGGATTGCCTTTAGGATTGCCAAGGTGAATTACCTTAATTGATTTTTTACTGTTGAGCCAACCTTGCATTCATGGGATAAACCTACTTAAGGATTTTTTTGTGTGGTGGGGGGTATTATGAAGGATATTAGTCTATAGGGTTCTTTGTTTTGTTTTGAAGTGCCTATTTGATTTTGGTGTCAGAGTAATACTGGACTCATAAAATGAGTTGGAAAGTATTCTTCCTCCTGTGTTTCCTGGAAGAAGAATTTGTGGGGAATTGGTATTATTTTTTCCTCAAGTTTTAGGTTAGAATTTTTCAGTAAAGCCATTTGGTCTTTGTTCTTGCTTTATAGGCACATTTTTAATAAGTTCATTAGAAAAAATACATATAGTTCTATGTGAGTAATTACTTGAGTACACTTTGGAAGTTTGTTTCTTTGAGTGGATTTATCCATTTCATCTATTATTAACTTGGAAGCATTAACTTGTATATAATATTCCTTTACTCTTTTAATGTCAGTGAGGGTCTGTGTTATCTGTTCTTTCTTGATATTGGTAATGGTGTTAATTTATAAAGTCTTCCTCACCTCCCCCTTTCTGGCTAGAAGTTTATCACATGTTTTGATCTTTTACTTTTAGTAAAAGTAAATATTTCCTGCTCTTTTTCTGCTTTTTATTTTCCTACTCCAGTCTGTATTATTTATTTTCTATTTTCTTTTAACCTTGCTTTGAATTTAATTTACTGTTTTCTGATTTCTCAAGGTAGAAGCCCAGATTTTTGATTTGAGACCTTTCTTTCCTTTTTTGAATGTAAGCGTTTGATGCTCTGTATTTTTCCTTTGTGTACTGCTTTTGCTGTGTCCTGTAAATTTTGATACTCTGTGCTTTTATTTTTATTTGATTCAAAATATTTTCTAATTGCTCTTGTGATTCTTCTTTGGCCTTGGGTTATTTGGAAGTCTGTTACTTAATTTCTAAATATTTTAGGCTTTTCCAGCAATCTTTGTTTTGATCTCAAGTCTCATTCTCTTTTGGTCTGCAAACAAACTTTGTATGACTCCAGTTATTTTATGTCTAAGATTTCTTTTGTGGCCCAGAATGTGGCCGAAGAATATCTTGGCTAATGTTCCACATGCAAATGAAAAGAATGTGTATTTTGCTGTTGTTGGGTAGAGCGTCCTGTGTATGTCAACTAGGTGGTGTTGGTTGGTAGTGTTATTTAGGTCTTTTCTGTCCTTACTGATTTTCTGTCTACTTGTTATATCAATTACTGAGAGATGAGCACTGAAGTTTTTTACTATAATTGTAAATTTGTCTGTTTTTGTGTTCAGATCTTTGCAAGTTTTTGTTATATGTATCTTGAAGTTCTATTGCTGCATACATGCACATTTAGGATTACTGTGTTTTATTAATATTTGTTATGTGATGTCTTTTTTTTTTTTTTTTTTTTTTTGAGACAGAGGCTTGCTCTGTTGCCTGGGCTGGAGTGCAGTGGTGCAGTCTCGGCTCACTGCAACCTCTGCCTCCCAGGGTCAAGTGATTCTCCTGCCTCAGCCTCCCGAGTAGCTAGGATTACAGGTACCCACCACCACACCTAGCTAATTTTTGTATTTTTAGTAGAGATGGGGTTTCACCATGTTGGCCAGGCTGGTCTTGAACTCCTGACCTCAGGTGATCCACCCACCTCTGTCTTCCAAAATGCTGGGATTACAGGCATGAGCCACTGCATCCAGCCTGTGATACCCTTTTTACGGCTGGTTATATTCCTTTTTTTGAAGTGCACATTATCTAATACTAATGTAACCATTCCAGTTTTTTTGAATAGTGTTTTTATAGTGTTTCTCTTACTATCCTTTTGTTTTTAACATATCTATGCCTTAATATTTAAAGTTAGTTTCTTATACCCAGAATGAAGCTGGATCTTGCTTTTTTGCCTTAGTCTGACAATTGCTGTCTTTTATTGACCTATTAAACCATTAAAATTTTTTATATAGTTAGATTTAAATCTGTCATCTTGCTAGTTGTCTTCTGTTTGTTCCTTCTGTTTTTTGACTGATTTTCCCCTCTTTTTTCAGATTAAATGTCTTTTATAGTTTCATTTTGTTTAATCTTTAAAGTTGGTGTACTAGCTATATTTCTGTTTGTTTCTAGTAGCTGCTCTAGGGATTATAACATACATCTTTAAATTTACCTTTAAATAATATGGTGACATTACTTCCCTGATTGTATAAGAATTTTATGACAGGATACCTGTTTTCTCTCTCTCCTACTGTGTGCTATTGTTGTTATACATTTTACTTCTACGTATTTTATAAAACCCATGATACCTTGCCACTGTTTTTGCTTTAGATTATCAGTTATCTTTTAAAGTGATAAAAATGACAAAAACAGTGCCTTTTATATTTATCCTCATTTTTATGAAAAAATGAGGGTAAATTTTTGGAGCTCTTCATTACTTTGCTTGGATCTGTCCGATACCATACTCTTCTGCCTGAAAACATTCCATTCATATTTCTTGTGTATATACTGCCAGCAATGAATCACCTCAGTTTTTGTTTGAAAAAGCCTGTATTTCCTCTTCATTTTTCAAAGATAGTTTTGCTAGATGTAGAATTCAGTTCAGTTGTTTTCTGGCTTGCACAGTTTTCAACAAGAAGTCTGCTGTAATTCTTTGTTTTTTGCTGTATTTGCCTTCAAAATATTGTCTTTGATTTTCAGTAGTTTCACTATGATGTGTCTTAAGTTTTGTGTGTTTTTGATCATGCTTGAGTTTCTTCTGCATTTCTTGAACCTGTTGTGTGTTTCCTTTTTTATAGTTTCAATTTCTCCCTTGAGATTTCAGTTTCATTAGATCCTTTAACATGTTAATCAGTTATTTTATTTATTTTTGTTATGTTATGTTATGTTATGTTATGTTATTTTTGAGACAGTCCCACTCTTGCCCAGGCTGGAGCACGGTTGCATGATCTCAGCTCACTACGACCTTCACCTCCTGGGTTTAAGCAATTCTCATGTCTCAACTCTGGGTAGCTGGCATGTGTTACCACACCGAGCTAATTTTTGTATTTTTAGTAGAGATGGGGTTTTGCCATGTTGGCCAGACTGGTCTCAACTCCTGACTTCAGGTGATCCACCCGCTTCAGCCTCCCAAAGTGCTCGGAGTACAGGCATGAGCCACTGCACCTGGCCTAATCAGTTATTTTTATATCTCCCTCTAATCATTTCAACATCGGGATTATCTCTGAGTCTGATTCTGTTGGTTGCTTTATTTCTTGACAGTGGGATATTGTTTTCTTTTTTGTATATTTTGTAATTTTTTAATTAAATGCTGAACTTTGTATGTAGAAGAACAGTAGAGACTGTGAGGTAAATAGTGTTTATGCATGGAAATGGACTTGCCTCTTCTGTCAGGCTATTTTTGTTATGGTTTGAATCAAATTATTCAATAATCAAGCTGGGTTTCTGTTTTGTTGTTGCTGCTGTTATCCTTAGTATGCCAGAGGCTTCCAACTCCTTCAGTAGTAGGCTGCTACTCCCTTGTGTTTAATGTAGGGCCTAAGGTGTTGTTAGAGGGTTTTTCTCAGTGTTTGTTTCACCCTCATCTTTTAATCATCTCTGTACATCTGCACTATAGAGCAGGAGTCTTTCTCTAGACTCTCAGTGCTGGGCTCTTAAGGGTAATAGGGGAAAGATCTGTTCTTCTTGTCTGGTCTCCATCTTAGGTAGAGTCTATATACCTGGCCTTGAATGTGGAGCCCATACTTCTGCTCACAACCTCTGCTTTGATTGGTGCAAGATCCTGGGCTTCAGGTGTTTTTGTCCCTTCCTTCAGCAGCAGGCATGTTTTTTCGTTTCGTTTCGTTTTGAGACGGAGTTTTGCTCTCGTCTCCCAGGCTGGAGTGCAATGGCGTAATCTCAGCTCACTGTAACCTCTGCCTCCTGGATTCAAGCGATTCTCCTGCCTCAACCTTCTGAGTAGCTAGGATTATAGGCATGCACCATCATGCCCAGCTAATTTTGTATTTTTAGTAGAGATAGGGTTTCACCATGTTGTCCAGGCTGCTCTCAAACTCCTGACCTCAGGTGATCCACCCTCGTTGGCCTCCCAAAGTGCTGGGATTACAGACATGAGCCACCATGCCCAGCCCAGGAGCAGGCATGTTTTGTTCCTGCCTTCACACAGTGACCCCAGTGGTGAAAGTTTGGTGCCCCTTCTCAATGACTTAGGTCTTTTACTTTGTATGAGAATAGGGTTTGGGGGAAATGGATGGCATTTGTTTCTATTCCCTTGTGGCAACTAATCACCTCCTGAATACCTCTGCTACTGAGAGTGGATTTATATGGTCGTCTCCCTTTGATCCTCCTGTTTCTTCTGAGTACCTCCTGGAGGCCGTGAAGTAAAACGTGCATGAGTGCAAACTCTCATTATGGCTAGGGTTTTCACTTATCGTAAATCTGTCCTAGCCCACGTTTGGCCTTTAGGAATCTGTTAAAATTTTAGTTATTTTCTTCTTACTTGCTTCTCTTGTGGTTACCTCTTGTTTTTATGCTCTGCCAAAAGTGAGACAGTTCCTGTGTGTCACCTCTCCTCAGAGGGCCTTTTCAGTCTTTGGAATTAGTTCCCTTGGTTCCCCTGATCTCTGTTCTCTGATGTCAAGAAAAATTATGATTTTATAGATTATCTTAGTTTTTTGTATGTTAAGGTAGTAGCAATGTTCTATTGCATCTTTCTAAATTTTAAATAAAAGTTTTTTAATCAATGAATCATATGATTAGAATGGTACTTTAGAAGTATTAATCAGAAAGTATATAAAACGGATTTCAGGCTGGGTGTGGTGGCGCATGCCTATAATCCCAGCACTTTGGGAGGCCGAGGCTAGTGAATCATGAGGTCAGGAGATTGAGACCATCCTGGCCAACATAGTGAAACCCCATCTCTACTAAAAACAAAAAAGTACCTGGGTGGGGTGGCGAGCTCCTGTATGTAGTCCCTGCTACTCGGGAGGCTGAGGCAGGAGAACCACTTGAACCCGGGAGGCAGAAGTTGCAGTGAGCTGAGATTGTGCCACTGCACTCCAGCCTGGCGTCAGAGTGAGACTCCATCTCAAGGAAACAAAAAAACAAACAAAACAGATTTGAGATGATATGGCGTGTCCTCTATTTGGAATACCTGGTTTTTTTCCCCTTTGAAGACTGAACACCTCAGGTGGGCAGCTTGGGAAGCCATTAGACATCATTGTGTAAATGTCCTTCACTTGAGTTCCTATAGCATTCATTGTCCACTTTTTGGAACACCAACCAGCTTTTAGACAGTTATCGCCCCAAAGAGACTTTGATTCATCTTTGTACACTCCAGACAGCAGTGAATCTGATACATTCATTCAGGCATACACACACACACACACACACACACGTACATATATACACACTTTCAGAAGAATGTTGTACAGGTAGTAGAGGAAGGTAGTTGGCTGGTGGCAGGAACCAACTTTTATAAATTGAGAGTAAAGAAGTACAATCTCAAGTTTAGGTGACTAAAGAAATGTGTAAAGGTAATATGGAAAGAATAGCACCTTTAGGAAAAGCAAGGGTGAAGGAAGGTTTGGGGGAGTATCTTAGGTTTTTAGGGCCCCCATAATAAATTACCACAAATTGGATGACTTAATAGAAGTTTGTTCTTCCTCCGTTCTGGAGCCTAGAAGTCTGAAATGAAGGTGTGGGCCAGGTTCTGCTCCCTTTGAAGACTCCTGGGAAGAAGTCTTCCCTGCTTCTTTCCAGCTTCAGGTGGTGGCTGTCAGTCCTTGGCATTCCTTGGCTTGTAGTTGCCTCATGCTGGTCTCTCTGCCTGGTCTTCACATGGTTGTCTTCCCTCTGTGTGTGACTCTGTGTCTGAATTTCTCTCTTCTTTCTTGTATAAAGACCCCAGTCAGTGGATTTAGGTCCCACTCTAATCCATTATGACCTCATGAGGTACCAGGTGGACATGAATTTTGAGGGGACACTATTCAACCCAGTACAGGGGCCCTGGTAGTTAAGAGGATGTTACCATAAATTATACTTACTAGGATGACTAAAATTAAAAAAAAAATAGGAAGTGTTGGTAAGGATGTGGAGAATAAATTAGAGCCTGCATACACTGCTAGTGATATTGTAAAATGATGCATCCACTTTGGAAAACAGTTTAGCATTTCCTTGAAAGATTAAACCTGGAGTTAACATAAGACCCAGTAATTCCACCACTAGGTATATACCCAAGTGTACTGAAAACATTGAAAACATTGTAAAAAGAAATGAAATGCTTAAGCTGGGTGTGGTAGTGTGTACCTGTAGTCCTAGCTACTCAGAAGGCTGAAGTGGAAGGATTGCTTGAGCACAGGAGTTCCAGGTTACAGTGGGCTATGATCACACCACTGCACTCTAGCCTGGGTGACAGAGTGAGACACTGTCTCTAAAAATAAATAAATAACAATAAAAAAGAAATGAAGTACTGATTCATTCATAAACAAAAGCATTATGTTTAGGGAAAGAAGCCAGTCACAAAAAGCCACATATTGTATGATTCCATTTCTATGAAATGTCCAGAATAAGCAAATTCAGAGACAGAAAGTAGATTAGTGGTTGCCAGGGGCTGGGGAAAAGGGAGAGTCCAGAAGGACAACTTTTGGGTTTGGAATTTCTTTTGGAGGTAATGAAAATGTTTATAAATTAGCAGTAATAGCTGTGTAACTGTGAATTTACTAAAACCCAGTGAATTTTATATTTTGAAAGAATGAATTTTATGGTATGTGAATTATATCTCAAAGCTGTTATTAATAAAAAAAGATAAAAAGATAAGAGGATGTTTGATATCTTTCTAGGGTGAAGAGAGACAAACCCTTGGGTTTGGGTGGTCACAACTTTGCTTAATTCAGTTACATAGTGATCTATACACAGTTCTTTTCCAGCAGTTTATTGGAAGTCATCACATTTTAATTAACTAGTGTATATTAGTACATTCTAATGAAGCATACTAATATAAAATTAGTACATTTAAAATATAGTATTTAGCCTAAATTTGTCTTATAAATAAAATGGTATATAATTTCAGCTGTGTGAATTCTAAAATATAAGCTAAAAGATGGTTTTTAAAGTCATACTACTATATTGTTTCATATGTAGGAATAGTAAAATGAATTTACCTAAGTTTAAATTTTTAGCATAGAACATTGCTGAAAAAAAAAATCCTCCTTTTAGTGTCAGGGTAAAATATGATTACTATATTGACCCACCTACAAAATAAAAAACATCTTAATTCTGCCATATTTTTCTGTTGATTTCAGGTATGATCATGTTCACACATTCTTTTTTTTTTTGAAACAGAGTTTCACTCTTTTCGCCCAGGTTGGAGTGCAGTGGTGCTATCTCGGCTCACTGCAGCCTTCACCTCCTAGGTCCAAGCAATTCTCCTGTCTCAGCCTCCCAAGTAGCTGGAATTAAGGTGCCTGCCACCATGCCCTGGCTAGTTTTTAAATTGTTTAAAACATAATCTGTTTATTTGGAGGGGCTACATTGTATATTGAGCCAGATTAGTAGCTAACATTTTTTTGAGTACTTACTTTGTATCAAGTACTGTTTTGCATTCTTATGAGTCCTCTTTTTTAATTCTCACAGCAGCCCTTTGAGATAGATAAATTAAGTAACTTGCCCAACATCACGTAGCTTAGAATGGGAGGAGCTGGGATCTGAACCCAGCAGTCTGTTTTAAGATTGGAAGCAGCCTTTGTTCTTAGTCACTGAGCTATTTTAGCTTCTTTAAAGTGGATTAAGATATTGAATGAAAGGTTCTCAAGATTTGTATGCGTAGTGCAGATCACAGTTGAAAAGTGTAAGCTTGAGTACTATGCCAGAATTGGATATGTGGAGGGACAGTAAATATATGTCTCAGGGAATGGTGGAGACATTACGCAATTCAGAGGACATGACCATAATTACCATTATTTTTCCCTACCAGTATGAGGTGAAGGCTCCCGTTCCTTCTGCCTGTTTCAGGAATATTTGTAAGCAAATGACAAAAATGCACGAAGCTATATTTGATCTCCTTCCAGAAGAACAAACACAGGTGAGTAGTAATTCCTAAAACTATTCATGTATATATAACATACAATATCTGCAGAATTGGGGTGGTTTTACATGCTTTTGGCACAGTTAAGCTGTTCATGTTCCAATGTGATTATCATTTTTTTACATCGTTATATTGACTGGTAGAACATGGATAAAAATTTCTAATTTCTAAGTGCTCCTTGCAGTGACAGACCAGAGCTATAGCTTTACTATATGATAAACAGTTCTAAAAAGTAGGTTTTCTGTTTGTCCATGATCAGTAGTCCCAGATTCTACTTACGTCATTTATTATGCTGTTCCTTGGAAAATTAGAGTTGGCCCTTATCAATTAGTAGCAAAATATGTTACGGTGATTGTAATTCAAATTGGCTATGGGAAGAATTAGTGATAAAGTTAATAAGATTAACACATGTAATTAACTCAATCTGCTCTATTGTTAGATCAGCATAAGTGATTTGTAGTAAAGACAAACTAGGAAAAAGAGCAAAATGCAGGGTCAGGGAGCCTTTGGCACCTCTCAGCTATGAAGTATCCACCCTTCTATCTCTACTGTATTCCCTACAAAAGTATTATCACAGAGTTCGCTTCACTCTTCAGTAACAACTCTACCCTACACCCCTGTTCCCCTCTCCTGGAACTTTGAAGTTTCCAGTATTCTCTTTTTTACCAGTTTTTTTGTTTTTTTGTTTTTTTAATTAATGTTAGCTTATTTCCTCCATACTAAGTGCGCCTAGTTTGTAGAATAAATGCTCTCATATTAAAGTCTAGTTGCTGTATGACTAATGAATTTAACTTTCACTGGGATTTTTGCTATTCAGACAAGTTTGTTTATTTCAGTTTGTCTCTCTTACTTGGTTGAGTGCATGGAAATGGCATTTGGGAGCAGAGGGTGGCTTTCTTAGTATCTCTTGCCTGCTGTTGCTCCTGCTGGTCTCCTTTCCTGTGCCACCTCAGACTTCATCCTATACTAGCTAGTAACATTTTCTTCATATTTCCCTAGGTTTTCATAAATCATACCAAACTCATGAATAAATATCATGGAACTCCTTTGGGACTCACTGAGGACTGAAGGGGAGCCATAAAATATGGCGGACCCACTAGGGTCGTCTCCTTTTTCCTTCTAATTTCTTCTTAGCCAAGCCATCCTTTCCATTCCACATGTAAGATCCTCCACCTCTGACATTCTGACCTTCTGGATTTGCCATCTGAGTTCTAATTCTAGAGCAGGACTTAGCCAGATCAGAGAGCTGGGCATACAGGTACTTCATGTGTTTTTATCTGTGGCATAAAGGGTACTCTTGTCAAAGCTGGGCAAATGTTATTTTATGTCACTATTGCCACTTGAATACTAGTAATTCCACAAAACTTCCATAGATTATTGTATATATTTTCCCCACAGACAATGTTATTTCACAAAATCATTTCATAAATTCATTGTATATAATTTTAGGTTAGGTATTTCCCAAAGAAATATTGGGTCATTGCTTGCAAGAACAATAAAATACTTTGAAGTGATTTCACTAGAATAGAAGCACGAAGGTACCTTTGCCTTTATCATTATGACATTCTTTCCCCTATCAACTTCCTACTTAATGTATTACGAAATTCCCCACTACTTTTTATTATTTTTACCTGTCACAGTTGATCCCACTTACGGGATATCTTTCCAAAATGGAGTACTAAGGAGATTAGAAAGCTTTTATCCAACTAAGGAGAAAAAATGTAGTGAAATAGCAATAGAATACTTTCAGGGGAGGATTTTAAAAGTATATGCCAAAGCAAAGGTTTTGGTTTTTAAAAATACTTTCTTTAATATTGATAACTCAGATATTTACATATTCTATTTCAGTAGAACTTTAAGAAACTTAGTTTTATTTTCTTTTTCAGATGTTATTTTTAAGAATTAATGCAAGTTATAAACTCCACTTGAAAAAGCAGTTATCTCACTTAAATGTGATAAATGATGGAGGACCTCAAAATGGGTATGTTTTGTTTTGTTTTTAACATTTTCACCATATACTCCCATGTTGAATTGTTTTAATGATCAGTTTTGATTATTTATGCCATCCTTTTCTGCTGTAATCACACCGAAGACCAACGTTGTAAAATCAGCAAGCTTTTGTGCTTTTTTTTCCCCCGTGGAAATACCTGTTTCTATCTATCTATCTAAAAGTGGTTTATACATGGACAATCACTTACCTGACCTTGTGTATCTGTTTTGAGGCAGTGTGAGTTAGTAGCGCTTCCTTAGATACCCAATAGCTTTCCCCAATTCAAACAGGATTCAGAAGTCCTACTGTGTGACCATGTGAATGTCACTTAACCTCTGTGCCACATTTATAAAATAACAAGGATGAAATATGTCTTAATTCCTTCACAGGGTTATGAAAAATAATATATGTGTGTATATGTATATATTTTATTGTAAGCTATTGAAAAAATTGTATATATTACTGTTAAAATAGCATAGTACATAGAAAGCATAGGATAGGATTTAGAATCTGAAAATTTGGGTTAAGTTCTAGTTCTGTCACTTACTAGCTGTTGTAACTTTGGGCAAATCACTTACTCCCCCTCAGTTTAGGTTTTTTAGATTTGAAAATAGGGATGATGATAAAAGTTTCCTTAACAGGATTTTTGTGAAGAGTTATGTAGATAAAGATATGGGGAAGAGATTTTATAAAATTTAAAGCAGTGATCATTTAGTTATATCTTAGTATCAATTCTTTAGTGTGCTAGGGTTTTTAGGAATAAAATTTTATTCCCTGTTAAAGGAATTTCAGGTTCAAATTTCAAACTCATAAAGAACAATGGAAAATGAAAAAACCTATGTTGGGGTTAGAAGTTGGCCTTGCCATTTAAAAAGAAGTACAGTGAATCAGTTTTGCAAAAAGCTATGTGAAAGCTTTGTTCTGTTGAATCTGTTAGGCTGAATTTAAGAGTTTTATGAGAGAATGATACTCTCTCTTATTACCTGATTCTTCTTTTTCTTTTTAACGAATCATTTGTTTTCAAAAATTTCAAAGCCATTGAACATTTAAAGGACGATGATGAACACTGAATACCTTTTACCTAGATTTATCAACTGTTAAAATTTTGCCACATTCTCCCTGCCACTTTTGCTCCTTCTCCCTCCCACCCCCATACCTCCCTTTTGCCAAACATCCAAAAAAGTAGGCTGCAGTCATAAAATTTAACCCTTAAATACTTTGGCATGTGTCTCTAAAAACAAGGACATTTTTATACAATCGTAATACCTGAACCCCACCTAAGAAAATCAACATTAATTTAATAATGTTAAACCAACATAGAGTCAGGTATTTCCAGCAAGAACGTCACATGGGTGACACTGTGTATATCTCTCTCTTGATGTCAAATGATACAAATCGTACATACATAAGAGACCTGCTCCTGAAAAATAATAGCATATGAGAAACTTAGAGACTCTTGGTAGAGATGTATACTGTGTACCCTAAAGAGGCTGTTCAAAAAAAGCTAATAATATTTTTAAGGCCTACCCCGCTCATACCCTTTTACTTTTATTCCCATAACTAAATCTGGGTTGGTTAGTTGGGTTTTTGCAGACGAGTAGTTCTGATCTGAAGCATCCAAGCTAACTCGTTAGCTATTATTTTTCTTTTTTAATATAGCTATTTGGAAGTCAGTCTGGCCTTAAAGATCCTCACTGTCACATACTAACAGAAACTCATTCTTTGTAAGTCAATTCATGTCTTTGAAAGATGCCTGAAGATTAACCTCTATCCTCTAGCCAAGGACATAAACTACCTGCGTAAAAGGAATTTTTGTTTCTGAAATTGCACTAAAAATGTAGCTTTTGACTTTTTTGATGTAAACATAAAATTAACCATTTTATTATTTATTTATTTATTTTTTTTTTTACTTTGGGTGGTCGCCGTCTGTGAACAAGACTCCTCAAAATATTTTGTTAATAAATTGCCTTCATGTAAAAAAAAAAAAAAAAATTAACCATTTTAAAGTGAACAATTCAGTGGCATTTAGTGTCTTCACAATGGTGCGTAACCACCACTTCTATCTAGTTCCAAACATTTTCACTACTCCAAAAGATAATCCTGTACCCATTAGGCAGTTACTTCCTATTTCTCCCTCTCCCCAGCCTTGTACTTTTATTTTTATTTTTTGAGATGGAGTATCACTCTGTCACACAGGCTGGAGTGCAGTGGTATGATCTCAGCTCACTGCAACCTCCACCTCCCAGGTTCAAGTGATTCTCCTGCCTCCGCCTCCTGAGTAGCTGGGATTACAGGCACGTGCTACCACACCAGGCTAATTTTTGTATTTTTTAGTAGAGACAGGGTTTTATCATGTTGGCCAGGCTGGTCTCAAACTCCTGACCTCAAGTGATCTGCCTGCCTCAGCCTCCCAAAGTGCTGGGATTACAGGCATGAGCCACCACGCCCAGCCCAGCTCTGTACTTTTTAATGTAATTTTTTTCCCTTTATTTAAAAATATTTTAAAAAGAGACATACAGAGAATAATAAAATATTTATATTTCTGCTACCCAGAATTGATCATTAACATTTGTCATTTTCACTTGAAAAAAATATTTATTTTTAAAATGGTATTCAAAAAATTGCATTCCAGATGAAGCTGAAGTACACCTTTACACCTCAGCTGCAGTTCCTTTCCTTTTTTCTCCTAGCCTTTAGGTAACATTTCCAGTGAGTTTAGTCTACATTCTTTTAGTCTTTCTCATTTATTATACCTAGATTTATGAAAAATAGGTAGTGCTGTTTTGTAAATTTACTTATATGGTATATTGCATATATGCAGCTTGCTTTCTACTTGGCATTTTTATTGATTTATCTCTGTTGATCTGTGGAAGTAGTCTGTTTTTGACTGCTGTATAGTATTCCATCACATCAAACAACTTTTTTTTTTTTTTTTTGGAGACAGGGTCTCATGGTCACACAGGCTGGAGGGCAGTGGTATGATCATGGCTCACTGCAGCCTCAACCTCTGTTGGCTCAAGCAATCCTCCCACCACAGACTCCCCAGTAGCTGCAACTACAGGTGTGTGGTACCACACCCAGCTAATTTTTTTAGAGATGAGGTCTTGCTCTGTTGCCCAGGCTGGTCTTGGAACTCCTGAGCTCAGGTGATCCTCCTGCCTCAGCCTCCCCAAGTGTTGGGATTACAGGCGTGAGCCACCACTCCATGAATCAACCATAGGTAAATTAGACATTTCCCCTAGTGATAAATTGCTACGTCATTACTTTTTTCCATTATAACCATGCCATACTGAAGATCCTTATACATGTCTAATGGTGTGACCATTTCTTCAGGGCATATACCTGAATATAAGTGAATTGGAGCTAATACACATTTTCACGTTGTTAGGTATTGACAGTGGCTGTTAATACTCCATTAGTGGAGTAGTTTGTGAGAATTTGTTTCCCACATCTTGCCAACATTTGCTATTAGATTTCTTAATTGTTGCCAGTCTGATGGGGGATAATAGTACCTTGTTTTGATTGGCATTTTCCTGACATTTACCATTTTTTCAGTTTATTGGTTATTCAGGTGTTTTCATCTGTGACTTCTTGTTCATGTTCTTTCCTATTTTTCTCTTGGGTTTTTAAAGAAATATCTAGTAGGGCTTATATACATGAATACTAGTCTGTATTTAATCGCTTAGATGACACTTAGAAAACCTGGCCTGCTTTTCCCTTGAGTTTACTATTTTAGTCAACACACCTATACTCTAGTGCTAACCAATCAAAAACATTTTATTTTAACCTGTTATTTTCTCTGTATATTAATTCATGCTGTTTTAAGATAGATGATTTTCTTGGGCTGAATTTATCATGAAACTGACTCCAACATGCATTGGTGTATTCATTTTCCAAATATTTATTATTGAAATACAGCATTAAAAGGCCTACTTGTTGATAACAGGAATCCTGCTAAGATAATATGTTGACACTTGAGTGCTAAGAAATCTGAATTTTAGATAATACTGTAGCAGCCAGGATAGGACTCTGACTTGGTGAGCACCGTTACTTTAATTATCTGAATAGAAAGCTTGAGACTTAAAAATAATTTTCTCTCCATTATTTAGGTTGGTCACAGCGGATGTAGCTTTTTACACTGGAAATCTTCAAGCCTTAAAAGGCCTTAAAGATTTGGACCTAAATATGGCCGAAATTTGGGAGCAGAAGAGGTGATGTCATACTGGAAAACTGGGTAGTTCATCTGACCATGGGATGTGTTTGTTATGAAGAAAATCTGGATGCCTGTGATTCGAGAATTGAACCTGAAACCCAAAGTGAACTGGGGTGGGGGAGGGGAAAAGGCAAGTATCAGTGTTGGGAGCTGGATTCAGCGGGACCTACAAGGAATGTCATTTTTGTGCATCCTACAGTGAGGAGTAACTGATCAGGTGTCTATAACATTTTTCATTCTCTCTGGAAACAGACTCAGGTTTCTTTGGACCAAATCCAAAAGAACACATAGCTGTAACACAGCTGTAGTTGACTAGAATGCTCTGTATACTTTATATTAAAAAATGCTTTGCATTTCTTCCAGTGCAATGAAATTCATATGGTGTCCCACCTTATTTAATGATGGTACAATTTAAAATCTTAAAATCTTAGTCAACCTCTGTAGAAAGTTTTCTCTATGAAAGTAAAGCTGTTTGAAAAATTATTTTTTTACAGATCTTTCTATAAAAAATAAACATCTTTTGATTGCTTGGATTTAGGAATTCAATTTTTGTTTCAGTGACCAATGTCAAGTTGCAGGCTTTGTGTGTTGCATATTTAATATTTCTACTACCACCGTATGTCAACTGGGTAAAGCCTTCCAGAGCTGTCTAAATATCTGAAAGAAAAGACTTAAGTCTTTTTTTAAGTAATACTTAAAAAAAAAAAAAGATACATATTTATGCAACTACTTTTCAGAAATGGTATATAAAAGGCTACAGTTTAATATCTGTATTTTTATAAAAGTATGAAGGGTTTGGGGTGTTTTTATTTGTAGCAGAGGTAAGAATATGTATTCATATAATCTGCCTACTTTTGAGTTCTCATTTTAACATTTAGATAACATAATGAAGTATGGCCCCCTTGGATCCTTGTTTTTAAGTTACTTTCGATGTGTATATGAACAAAGACCAGGGAGAAACAGAACTTTTAAAAATATCGGCTGCTGTGTTGGGGCCAGAAATAAGGTGACAAGTAAAGACTTTTATAATACCTACCTTCAAAATGAGAATCAGCAGCACTCTACAAATGAAAGTGCCTGTGCCTCACCTCACACCAAGAATCTTGCCTAACCCTGTCAGAGTGCCTAATATCCTGTGGTGATTATGTACAATGAAACAGTCTTATTTTGTGCTCTTTGGTTTCTTAAAAGGAAAGCTTGTTTTCTTTCCTTTATCATTACAGAGGTATGTCATTGGTTCTTAAACTGTCTAAAATAAAGCTGTAAAAAATTAACAGACTTTAAAAGGCAACTTTTTATTAAATGGTATACAGTGAACTTTAAGTTAAACAAGCAGCCTACTCAAAACAAGTATGGATGAATTTTTTTAAAAGGCATAAATTGAACTACCAGCAGACCTGATTGGAAAGATTATTAATGATCATTTTTCAGTGATAATGAACAAACAAGCTTCAGGAAATGAAGCTTCAGGGAAAGGGAACTTTTTATGAAGCTCTACCCCCTACACTTCACTATAGAAGAGTACAAGGATGTGAAAGAAATGCCTTCCCTTTGCCCGCCCCGTCAGCTGGGAAAATAAATGCCACTTTGTTTCAATAAATGGAGAGTCTGTGGAAAGCATGGCAGGCATCCCAGTTTTAGAACTAGATGAAAGGTACTAAATACCTTCAGTTTAATTCCTATGGAAATAATGGTATGATTAAGATTCTTAGAAATGCCAAAAACTGGACTTGTTAGGTAACTAACCAGTGTGTACTTAAATATTCCAAGGGCAAATCTTCCAACTAATATAGTAACTGTCTAGCAAGAATAAACCATTTTATTTTACCATTTGATAGCACTATAAAGTACAAGTGTACACAAGTATTGCTTCACTGCTTTATTTCTGAAATGACAAGCAATTCAATGTGACCATCATTGAGGCTTCTGTTAAAATATCTTCCAGAGTTGCCCCAGTTTTAAGATTAAACAATATTGCACTTTAAGATGAACTAACTTTTGGGATCCTCTTCAAAGAAGGAAAGTATTGCTCCATCTGTGCTTTTCTTAGACTAAAAGCATACTGCAGAAAACTCTAAAAATCAACACTGCAGGGTACAGTAACATAGTAAAGTACCTGCCTATTTTAGAATCCTAGAGAACATTTCATTGTAAGAAACTAGCCCCATTATCAAAGCGTCCACAGTATTTTTCATTTCAGTGGTCCAAGATGCGAAGGTTTCCAGACACAATCTTGTTCTCTAATACTGCTCCAGGTGGGATGTCAATTCTGTCACCATGATTTGCAATGATGATAACCGTTCCCTAAGTGACAGGGAAAACAAAAGAGTGTACTTGCAACTGCAACGCAATTTGATTATCTTACAGTGATCAAGTTTATGTACAACACTTTTTTACAGTGGAGTAACTGTATTTATAAACAATATTAAACATGAAAAACAAGTAACAGTTAAGGAAAATTGTAATGTGTCCTTCTGTAACAATCCTGGCAGTAGTTCTAGATTCTCTGTCTCCTTGTTAGAGGTAGAACTAAGAGTGGGAGGTGGACCCGGTACCACAGCATGGCCAGCCCCCTTTTGAAGGCCTACTTGCAAGGCCACCAGGATTATCCAACCTTCATAGAGAAATTAAAAGGTGCTTGATTTATATTTACATATAGGGCTTTTGTTGTTGTTTTTATAATGGTTTACTGATAAGATTTTTCATGTCTTCAGTCTTTAGGCAGTCTCAGCAATAAAATTCAATATATGTATTTGTTTTTTCAAGATCTTCATTTAAGTAAGCTTTAATGGGAGGAGTACATGAAATCTAGTTAGAGATTTTTTTAAAAAATTACATGATTTGGAAAAAGCTATTGTATCTTTGGTGAGCTTTAATACTTTTATACCCCCATTTCCCTCCTATTTCTTAAGTGAGGCTGGAATGACACTCAGAGTACCCAAGTTACATTACAGTAATGTAAATGAATATTCTTACAGAGATAACATTCCTTTAATATATTCAGTACAAATTGTCATTTTTTTCTACTTTTATTCAAATATTCATCTTTTGTAAGCTAACGCTAATAGTGATCCTATTTTAAAGATTCTCATTTCAGTAAAATAGTACCAAATTAATTACTAGTGTAATTAAGACTAACAAGTATTCCTTAAAGTAAATGTAAATTTATGACTAGAAAATGAGACCTTTATTGTAAAGCTGTAAGAAATATGATTTTCACTGTAACAACATACCTTTAATGAAACGTTTTTTCCAAATGTCACATCTCCTGAAACTGTGAGGTGATCCAACTCAAGCATGTCTGGTATACTTTCAAATCTTCTTAGATAATCTTGAACCTTACAGAAAAGTAGAAATATAAAAATTTGTCTCAAATGGGTTCACAGAAAGGAAAAATATTAAAGTTTAACTGAACTGTAAAAATATTTTATGGCAAAGCTCAGGTTCTCTAATGGGAAGCACCTATTTATTAAGCACTCATGATATGCTAAATGTCGTGCAGAAAAGACCAGGAACTACGAACACTGTTTCTATACCAAGCAATTTACAAGAGAGTTGAGCAGATCTTTTTTTTTTTTTAAAGATAATCAACATGCCAAGAGCCAGATGAGTAGTTCACATAATCTGAATTTAACTGGAAAAAAAGAGATCATGCTTTGAAGCAGGCTAGACTGGAGCTGGACTTTAGTGGATAGGTAGGATTCAGAACAATTAGAGCACATTTTAAGAAGAGCAACAGCACAAATTTATAAGTTACCACCATCTTTGTCTTTTTTTCTCAGATTTTACAAGCACTAGAGATTGTCCTATGTGAACCCGTTTCCTATTTTTCTGGGAAAATGGGAGCAATCAGAAAACTTCCACTTGTTTCTATCCACCACCACCACCTTGCCCGCATTGCCCATTACTCTGTCTTACTAGTACTGGAATTGGACTGTTTCTATTCCGAAAGCCAACCTCTCCACTTGTGCATCAGATCCCTTCTTATGGCCTATTGAGTGTTGTTTCAGCAGTTCTCCCTCTTCAATGTTTTTTCCCTCCTGACTGCATTAATTCCCATTAATGTATAAACATCCTCCCATTAAAAAAAAAAACTCAAATCCCATATTTCTTTCTACCTGTACCCCCATTTCTCTTTTTCTCTTTAAGGCAAAACTCTTGAGTTTTCTACATTCGTATCTCCAATTCCTCCTTTTTCATTCTCTTTTAAATCCACGCCTGTGAGACTCCCAAACCTCCATACTGATACATCTAATTCCCATCTTTCTTGAATCAGCAGGAGCATTTGACAGATGATCATTCCCACTGTCTTGAAATATTTTCTTCATTTGACTCTGAGGACACATGCATTCATAGTTTTCTAATTCCCCATCTGCATTCTACACATCCACAGCAGGTGGCACCAAACCACACCCAGGACTAAAATAGACTGGGATGGCAGAGCAGGATCCCATAGGCCAACCACAAAGGCTCACAGTGTCGTATTTCATTGATTACATTTTTTAGATTTCACTCATCAGGCTAAGGTGGAGTTTTACAGCAGGTCCACAGATAGTGCTGTTTTGTTCAATGTTATTTTGTTATCACATTGATGAGGAAAAAAAAAAGATTCCCAGCCAGGACTACTGTCTGTCTGGAGTTTGCACATTCTCCCCACATTTGTGTGGGTTTTCTCCAACTATTCTGGTTTCTTCCCACATCCCAAAGATGTGCATGTTAGGTGAACTGGTGTGTCTACATGGTCCCAGTATGACTGTGGGTAGGTGTGAGTGTGCCCTGAGATGGGGGCGGCCTGTCCAGGGTTGGCTCCTGCCTTGTGCCCTGAGCTGCCGGAATAAACTCTGGTCACCCATGAACCTGAACTGGAATAAGTGAGTCAAGAATTATCTTGTTTTTATTAGTCAATGTATGTACAGCTCACATTTATTTCAGAGTTTAATATTAGAAGTGTTTTGTTTTTGTTTTAAAATTTGGTGATATTTTTGTGACCAGAAATAAACTATAGGAACTGAACTCTTGTTTATATAAATTAGCCTATGGTAAAATGTGTTATACATTGTTTTGCTTACTGTGGCAGTTTCCAAGAACATACTGATGACACTTAGGATTTAACTGTACTTGCTATTCCACCTATCTAGAACACTTTTTGCACTAGATACCCATTTGTCAGACCCAATCAACTTCTCAATGAGGCTGCCTGTGGCCACTCAACGTAAAATTACACCATCACCACCCCCCTCAATCCCCGCCCCCCGAGGCATTCCCTTTTCTCTATCCTTGCTTTGTTTCTCCATAGCATTTTCCACCACTTGGCATATCATACATTTACTTATCATCCTTTCCCCACTAGAATGTCAATTCTGTGAAGACAAAGATTTAGTCTGTTTTGTTTACTACTAAATCCCTAGAACCTAGAACACTGCCCAGTACATGATAGGGGCTCAATAAGTATTTGTTAAGCCAGAATTAACCTTTTTCCACTGAAGAAAGCAGTACTTGTCTTGGAAGAGACAGAAGATAAAATGCCCCAAAATTTAAAGATTATTTTCTACTCCCCATATGGCAATCATGTTTCAAATGTGAAGTAAAATCTTTATCTTCTATGATCAATTCCCTTTAAAAGATATCAAAGACAGAGGAATACAACAGGTCAGGGGTAGAGACTGTAATTAGTCTCCAATTCACATGTATATCATATTTTCATAATTACACATTTAAGAAATATGAACTCACATATCTTTATAGTTACATACCTTTGTAAAAGAACTGCCTAATTTAACCAAGGGCACTGTAGGAAATTCCCGCTTTTCACTCATTGTCAGAGATCCTGCATTAAGACTATAGAGGTTTGACATCACCAGCAAGAGGTCTGATGTAGTTTTGACAGGCAGAAAACGGCTCCTTGGCACATTAATACCTAGAGAATTCTCAAAACTTTTGATGGCAGCCCCTACTGCAGTTTCTAACTGAATGACATTCAGGCCTCCATCCAAAGTCTGTAAGAAATTAGGGGTGGGGAATAGAGAACAGAGGCTTTAAGCACCTACAACTTAGTTCCATGTAGGTTAGTTAATATTTGGGAAGTGACTTCAGAGATCCATTGATGGAAAAAAAAAATTTTTCTTTTTGAGACAGAGTCTTGCTCCGTCACCCAGGCTGGATGGAGTGCAATGGCGCGATCTTGGCTCACTGCAGCCTCTGCCTCCTGGGTTCAAGCAATTCTTATGCCTCAGCTTCCCAAGTAGCTGGGATTACAGGCATGTGCCACCATGCCCAGCTAATTTTTTGTATTTTTAGTAGAGATGGGGTTTCACTATGTTGGCCAGGTTGGTCCCGGCCTCAAGTGATCTGCCGGCCTCGGCCTCCCAAAGTGTTGGATTACAGGTATGAGCCACTAAGCCTGGCCAGAAAAATAATGTTGAGAACTGACATTTATTAAGCACCTATCATATGCCAACCTCTTATACATGTAATCTTTTTTCAGTCTTAAAACTCTTCTGTTCAGTAATATCATTTCCATTTTATGATAAACAACCACAGGCTCAGAAAACTCATGCAAAGTACCGATGGCCAAATGACTTATGAGTGTCAGCAACAACTAAGACTGAAGTAGGTTCTCTACTTTTGAAGCCCAATGTTTTTGCCACTACCACAATCCAGGGTCAAGTACAGGGCACCATAACTTGGCATACTAGAGGGGTGACAGCAGATTCTGGAAGACAGGGCTAGGAACTAGAGAGTCTGAAAAGGCGAAAGGGAGTGACCAATGGAATCGATGGGGCAGAGGGAGTGGGCGGTGGGGTCTGTGTGTAGCCTACTATGACCTTAGGAACCAGGAAGCTCAATGGGCGACAGACAACCTTGGCTTACCTTTGGATTCACAATGATTTCCATGTCAATGGCATTCTGCTCCTGCAGTCTTTTAACTGCTCCAAGAGAAATCCATAGGTTGTTTGTGTTAAATATTTTGAACTTTGATACAGACTTGAACTCATCAACATGTGCTTTTGGCACTTGAGCAATTTCCACCAGTCTCAGTTTGCCTTCATATTGAGTGAGTGTCCCGCCCTAGAAAGGCAGAAAATAGTGAGTGCCTCCACATCTGTCCCAAGTGCATTTTTTTGTAAGTACAAAGATAGTGATAATATAAAAAATATATAAATACATTATGTAGAAACAGTACATTTTCATAAAAGGGACAATGGAGTAACATTTAAACGCCAAACTAAAAGAGTATTAAAGGTCTGGAAAACTTTATTGAAAGTTTCACATGTTTCAGATTTTTGCCATAAATATGTAAGAAACTATTTTAGTTAAAATTACTGATGTAGCTTATCCAAAAAACTAGAGATGATTTTGATACTATTTATTATGGATTTATGATACATATTATGTCAAACAGAACTGAAAGTATTCCACATAATATCATCTCACCCTTTCTTATGATACCAAGTGGTTAAATGTGTTGTTTAACATAGAAACTTTCAAATAAAAAAGACTTTAACTTCATAACTTATGAAATGTGAAAACATGAAGCCCTAAACTGCTTCCTCTCAGTATTTACCTTTACATCTGCACGTGTTTTATTTGTGACTTCCATGACAAATTCACAGCGTTTTCCATTGGGTGGGTTCATTAGATGATTAAGAATATACAGATCCACTGTGGCACCCAGATTATCTATGTTAGACACAAAAATATACTCTTTGCCTTCTCCTATAAAGGTATCAAGCAAACCAGAGTTGTAGAAACTGGCGTAAATATCACCATGACCTGGAGGGTACCAGGCTTCTGTATTTTCCCCTGAGTAAGACACGTCCTTTGCTACAGGAAGTAAAGATTCTTTATTAATCCTCGGGTACCTTAAAAAAAAAAAAGTTCTTTTTCAATATTGACCCTGTAGAGCATTTCAGACCTTTAAATAAAATAATGCATTAAAGTTAAATAAAATTTCACTTCTTTTCAGAGTCTTATCAATAATCATAGGTGAATCCATTTAAGAAAATCTCTCAGTATCTGTGTTGTCCAAAATCTGTTTTCTAGATGGTGATAGCTGCTGCAAAAACATGTCTCTATGGTTATAAAGATGGGAGGACCCATTATATTTTTAAAATATTAATGTTTTATGACTCTCCAAGAGGAGGGATATATCAAATAAATTTTCTCAAACCTATATAGTTGTAGGATTGTTCTTTTCCCTGAAAACCTATCTGGGAAAAACTGCTCATTCTTACAAATGGATATATTGAGGGGTGGATCTCTTTCTTTCCCAGAAAATAAGCACCAGGTTAGCATTCCAAGATGTCTGCTTCCCACCACTAGTGAGAAAGGTAAAGCTGGTGATGGGGCAAGAGGAAAACAGGAGCTAGCACTGCAACAGACCAAAGACCAGAAAATAAAGGCAAAACATCTGTGAAGAAAAAAAAAAAAAAAAAAAGTACCCATGGGATAGATCTTAAAATCAACCAAACAAACTAATGGTACAACTGTAGAAATGTCCCTTTTTTATTTTTATTTTTGAGATAGGGTCTTGCTCTGTTGCCTGGGCTGGAGTACAGTAGCATAAACATGTCTCACTACAGCCTCGACCTCCTGGGCTCAAGTGATACTCCCACCTCAGCCTCCCAAGTAGCTGGGACTACAAGGGCACACCATCAATGCCAATTTTTAAATTTTTTTTGTAGAGACGAGGTCTCATTATGTTGCCTAGGCTAGTCTCAAACTCCTAGGCTCAAGCAATCCTCCTGCTTTGGCTTTCCAAAGTGTTGGAATTACAGGCATAAGCCAGCACACCCAGCCTCGAAATATCCCTTCTGTACAAGTTCATGTGGACTGATGTCCATCCCTTAAATGGAAGTCTTATTTCTCCAGTTTCCTGGCCCTCAGTCACAACTCATCATCTGAATTTACTTTTTACTCACTATTCCTCAAAAATTTTCTCCAGAATTTATTAAATTACCCCAAGCCCATAAAAGATGTTGAAGAAATTCCTTTCCATAGGAAAAGTTATCAATAATGTAGGAATATAAAAAGATTTTCACAGACCCACCTGGAGACCAAATATGCTCTCAGAAAGCAAATGCTTAAGCTATCCCCAAATATTCTGGACATGGAACAGTCTCAAGAAGATTGAATTTTAAGAACTGGAAGTTAGAGAACCAGAGTGATTATAACAATCACATATCAACAAATGCTTAGCTTTTATGGGCATCAAACACTTGTGAACATCAATATTTGGTGCCTTTACATCTTGAGACTGCTCTGCTATAAACAAGATAAAGAAGTCCTTTCCCAGGAGTAACACACCCAGAGTTAATTTTTTACTCATTGTACCTGCTTTGATTGAAAGTGTAGATTTTCACACGACAATGATTGTACTTCTGTAGTATTTTTTTGGTATCTTCATCCGTGTTAAAAGAGTTCATTAAAACAAGAGGAACATCTGTATTGTAGGTTTTATTCAAATGCTAGGGAGGAAAATGACAGTTAGATTACCCAGACTCACTTTTCTTTTGCTCAAATATGCAAAATTAATTCTTAAGGGTTACATCACAAAATGTCCAAAACATCATCTGTACGTATCCAAATATACAGATTTGACATAAAACTACTCAGCATGAGCCAGACATTTTGCTAAGCAATTCACCATGCACTTGCTCATTAAATCACCACCCTCTGAGATAAAAACTACTTTCTGTATTTTACGGATGACTAAACTAAGGCCCAGATAGGTGGTGGGTCTGGCAATGGTAGAGGCAGGACCCCCACCTCCCCGCCCCAGGCAGTTTGAGTCTGGAGCTTGTGTACAGCTACAGTGCTCTGTGGCCTTACTGGGTAGGCAAGTGCTGATTAAGCATTTACTCTATGTTAACATCTCTGTAGGAATGAAAGTACAAATGTGACAAAGACATGGCTCCCTGCTCTCAAAATTAATGATGAAAAATTTTGAATCACATCCCAACTGAAATCTTTTCAACCTCAGAAGAGCTAAGAGGCAACACAGAGTGTGAAGAAAACAAGGTCTTAGAAGCCAGACTGCCCTATGTTAAAATTTTAATTCTGCACTTACTAACTAGCTTGGGAACCTCGGACAAGTAACCAACCTCCTTGTGCTTTGGTTTCCTCATTGGTAAAACCGGGATCACAGTACTTACCTCACAGAGTTGCTGAGAGGAACAAATGAGTAAATTCATATCAAGAGCTCAGGATAATACTTGGTGGACAATAAGTGCTGAATACATGTTAGCCACTGCTACAACTAGCCGTTAGGATTATAGTTGCCAGCACCATACTAGGCAATAGGATAAGGAGATGGAAAAAATAAGGCCACTGCCCCAGAAGAGCTTATGGTATACGATTAATGACTTTGTCGTAAGAGAGAAGCCAAGTACAGTTCTTAGCATGCAGGGCCTGCAGCCAAATACATAACATCTTCTCCGCCCTCCCAAAAGGGTTAATAAAGCAAGATCATCCCAGCCTTGATGAAGGCTGCCCCCAGAAAGAAAGTGGGTAGAAGGGTGGGATATCAAAGGAGAATCTCCACAGACCCAGAGATTTCAACAACCACAGGTGCTATTTAAGATCAAAAGCCTTTACATAACCTTAAGGATTTGCCCTTAAGAACACTAAACCTTTTTTCCACCAATAGAGACTAAAGATAGCAAGCTCTTTGGTTAGCTCAAATTCACATCTGCTACATTTTATAATATAACATTTATGATAACTTAAAAACTAAAAACTAGTTTAGTATCTCATGAGAAATGCTAAATGTTACTCACTTCAATTTGCTGAACAGTCAGATCCAGAAAAGTATTCTCATTCCTCACACCAATCAGACTTTTAGGGCCTTTGCAGCCCATGCTGGTTCCCAAACCACCATTGAGTTTCACCACCACTAGTTTGTTCAACACAGAAGATATATTATCAGGCAAGCCCCTGGCCTTTATCTTTTCATAGGGTTGAATCTGAAAGAAAAATAACATTGTAGGAGTAATTCAAACAGCTTTAAGGGACATTAAAACATATCAATCCCAGGGTTATTTCCATGCTTCCATAAAGAGTTTTGGTTTCTCTGTGGAAAATTTTAATCAACTTTTCTTTAATGTCATAGGCCCTTGTGGTTGAAAATCAAGTACTTTAACAGGCAACTTCCCTTGCACACAGTAGTTCAGTGGATCATTTACTTTACAAAGGAGTACGAGAAGGGGGAAAAAGTTGTAGGCCCCATATATTGTCTGGCTGGTAAGAACATCCAAATCTCTTGGAGTATCTTCAAATACTCAGAATTCCCAATTTGCATCAACATAGCAAATGATCAAGTCATTTATTTAGACTCATCAAGTCTAAATATTTCTGGTGTATTATGGCTCTGCTTCAATTCTGGAGAACCGGATACAAAATTACACATTATTCCTTTTACCATAGGAGGCAAATACCAAAACACACTTGTTCCTTGCCATTCTCCTCTATTCAGTCATAAGTTTGCCTTTCAAAGGAACGTGGCATAGACTTTTTGTCAAGTATGCACAAGGACAGAATTCCTTCCTCAAGAATTTAACTTTCAGGTGTCACTACATAAAAGCCAATACTGGAAAATTAAGTGTTGTCACTGTTCTAAGAAATGCCCTGGAAGGGAGGGAAAGAGCAAGAGATGGGGCTGAAGAAAACCCCAACTCAATCTCCTCCCTAGCATCCTCATCTGTTTCTGTGAGCAGAGGGCCTTAATCTATAACTTTTCCCTTATAGGAAAGGAACAGTGACAACTTACAGTGGAGGCCCAGATTCTTTTATTCAAAGCAGAGGCACAAGCAAGTCTAAACATCTTACAGTAAGAAGGAAACCTTTCAGAAAGATCACAATGTATTTTCTATCCATTTATATGACATGTTTGCTGTTATTTTGTTTTAATGGAATAGGTCCTCAAACTGACTCTTCAGTTACATCATGGTATAGGACAGCTAACACATAATGGACTGAAAAAAGTAAAACTACCCCATAAGTGCTCTGCGGACATTAGCTGTTATGTTCTGCTACTGTAGGAACGTGTGTGTGTGAGAGAGAGAGAGAGAAACGTGCAGGTGTGACTGGGAAAGAACTTGACAGGCTCACACTCTAGTGATCTAAGCATGTGGAAGCAAAAATCTCTTTATGCTTGGTCAGAGGAGAGGAGAGGAGACAGGAGAGGAAGGGAGGGGAGGGGAAGGAAAGACCACTATGATGCAATGGCTGTAAGTAGTCGATTAATAGTTTAGAAGAGTCAACAAATGGGACCAGGCCAAATGTTTTCCCATTATTTTGTAAAAGCCAAGAATTTCCATTTATCAGTTATTTTTCACTTCCTAGCAAGAACCTAATATTTACACAGGTCTCACAAGGATGTGGAAATCAGTTGAAAATCACCAAAAACTCCTAGTTCATGCATTCATTTTAGGTTAAATTGTTAGTTCAGAGATAGTGTTACCTATTTATGTTTTGACTACACTTAAAAAAAAAAAAATAAGAGTACGCAGAAGCTATTTTCCACATGGTAGGACAGGCCTGTCTTCCAATTTTACCTAAAATTTTTAATTGTGATACATCACATGCATAAAAGTTTATAAAAGATATAAACTATACATATACAGTTGAAAGAATAACGTTTTTAAAAAGGAACACTGCCATGCATCTGTCCCCAATCGCATTCCTCTTCTACCCCTATGGTAACCATCATCTGGACTTCTGCTCTCTAGTTTCACCACCTATGTGTGTAACAATATTTACCACCTATGTGTGTAACAATA